>NC_136650.1:10240590-10485867 GCF_949748355.1 Melanostigma gelatinosum | reverse complement strand
CATATTTTCCCAGGGAGCAAAATACCAAGGGTATACCACCACAGCCCTTCCAATTATATTCAAAGGTAGAACAAAGACAGATGGGATTCATTAAGATGACATTTGATGCATTTCCATATTCAGTTTTGGCAAAATGTTATGCTACCTGAAACAGTAAGATGTATAACAATTCAGTAACCAACTGATTTGTACAGGAAGGGCTTTTTCGCCACTGCATTGAGAGTGTCCATTTTACTTGGCGTCAAAAAGTAATAGATTCGTAGACTGAATTTCAATCTATATTTGCTCAGTGGGTCCCTGCAACGAAAAGAGCGATTACTGAACAGTGTGAAACTTCACCGTCTCCTCACTATCACAATGTTGAAGGACAAAGTTGCACAAGTGCTCCAAAGATATTTTCGTTGGGCTGTTTCTGACAGTTCTATCACGTAGTGACTTAAGAAAGAAATCTGTGAGGGTGTCCGCCTTAAAAGCCAGTTAGCGTCAAACCCTTTCACTGCAGCAGCATCTACATGTGGCCTCCAAATGGATGAGGCCGTGGGAAAGAATAAACTCCAACGATGGTGCTCATCCAAAAGGAAGGTTTCCTGGACCCGGATCTGTTAGCTGGATTTATTAGGTATTCACTGCAAGTTAAAGATGGGATTGTCTTTTGTTATTTTATTTGGTGTCGGCTGACACAGAGATTCATCTGGAAGTCCGTACAAGTCGCCTTCTGGATTGTCAGTATTCAGTATGAGTCAGTTCCTTTGTATTTATCCAGAGTTATTTAAATGGAATTAGTCATTTGCTGGGGTCGAAAGAGAGAGAGGGTCAAACAGAAAACCAGTGAGAAACTGAGAGAGAAATGTGTGCGTGAGGAGAGATAAAGGAGCCGTGGTATCAAACACAAAACACACACCTGCACACAGATCCACCTGGAAACACGTTTAGGTGCCACATGAAGAGGAAACAAGTGTTCTCAACAACTTTTAAAATCCCATCATTTTGGTCTGAGGGGATTATATGATTTGATTTCAATAACTTGTTGATTTTAAATGCATTCGGCCTCTTGTGTCGGCCTCTCTTGCTGATTGCTAATTGTACGTTATGCCGTTATAAAAAAAGATACTGATGTTGCATCTGCTCTGATGAAGGCTTTATGTCGAAACACTTCAGCAGATTTCTCAGCTTGCTGTTGTAAATTAAATGACCATAAAATGATCAAGAGATGAGGTCTTATTGAAGTGGAGCCTTGGTGGAACAAATTAACTTAATGATCATGTGTTTAACACAGATCGTAAACCAGAGCGGACAAAACAACAAAGGGTCACATCATCAGAGTCAAGCCCAACCAAGATGTAGCATGGAGGCAAAAAGCCTCTGAATAAATTCAAAACATACAAAAAAATAGGCCTTTAACGTATCTCTGGGTTTAATTCAAATTCAATACTTCCGAGGAAAGAAATGGAAGAGGTGGGGGAAACTATAGTGCAGTTCACTCCATGGTGAGTTCATCCAGTTCTATAGAGTTCAGTTTCCACCACACCACGAGTGGAACGTAGGGGGTGACATAGTCCGTAGATCCAGTGGGTTGCTGGATATCAACATTTTGAAGGTCAGAAGGATCCAGATTCACCTAAAAATCTGACCGCTGACTGGAGAGGATTTTAATCGAAAAGTAGTTGAGAACGCCATGCATTCCTTTCAGTTTGATTCACCATGCCGGCAGAATGGAACAAGAAGGAAGCAGGAAGTACCCTCACCAAACACGGATATTTATAACATGGGAGCAATCATTGGTGAACCTGGGTTACGCTCACATACATCGATAGATCTACACACACACACACACACACACACACACACACACACACACACACACACTCTCTCTCCCCTTCACACACAAGCGCACACTGTCCTCCTCATTTAAGCATACACACAAACACACACACTCATTATCTCTCTCTCTCTCTCTCTCACATACACACACAGACAGATGAACACTCTCTCTTTCTCTCTCGCTCGCTCTAACACACTCATAATAGAGATAAGCAGGGTGAAATGGAAGAGCAGGAGGAATAATTAGAAACATGAATGTTTGGTGATGATGATACATGAGTCCTTCTGCCCGCTGGTCTTTCCAGAAAGTTCTCAGAGGTCATTCTCTACATTCTAGAACATTCCTTTACTTTCTGATGGGAATCCCAGATCTGCCAGTGCGGCTGTCAATTATATCCAGATTGTCAACTTTACTGGGGCCTCAATGCCACATCAATACTGCAATGCCATCCCTTCATCTATCTCTGTCCCATTCCCCTGTCCCTCCTCCCTTCTTTCCAGACTGGCACAATGGCAAGAACAATGCCAGGGTGCCACCACATCAAACACTGATGAGAGAGAGAGAAAGAGACATACAGGGGGAGAGAGAGAGAGAGAGAGAGAGAGAGAGCGAGAGAGCGAGAGAGAGAAAGAGAGAGAGGAAATGTAATTGTGCATCAAAGAAAAACTGAGGGGAAAAACTTCCTCTTAAACTGATTATCTATCCATGAGAAAAAAACCCACAATGTCTCTCTCTCTCTCTCTCTCTCTCTCTCTCTCTCTCTGTCTTTGTCTGTCTCATGGTGCCAACTGTCTACACGCTACCAGTTTCTACTTTTACACATTGATATCAAAGCCATTTCTGCGGGATGAAATCCAGCTTTCCTTACTTGTATTTGTTCTTTGTTTGGCAGCACTTTTCAGTTACTCTGCACGTACTGACAACATACCATAAACCAATGGCAATCCTCAGACTACGCACTTCAAGTGGGGCGATTGGCAGTTTTAAAGAGTTAATTCCCCCCCAAACCAGACTTGACATGTTTTCCTCTTGATCTCTGACAACTTTTTCCATATTTGTGGACATCACCAGTGTCAGTTTTAGGGGGATAAGGACATATTTTAGTCATTAGAACTGTTGGCACAATGTCTTAAATAGCTCAGTTTCATGGAAAAGTGATTTCTTTGTTTTTTTTGTTTCATCCACAAAGTTGAGTTTTATATTTCCAAGGGAGCAGCTCTCACTCTTGCCCACGTTCACAGATAATGTTTGAGCTGATGTTACACATTTTGTGAGATACAAACTTAATTTAATGTGAGAAGAAAATGAGAGCCCAATGACAAAACTGAAATATAACATACATCATCAAATATGATATTGTCTCAATGTCTCCATTATTAGTTGACCAAAACAGTTTTAATCATATCAGGAACTTAGTAATCAATATCTTCAATAATACTTCTTTATGATGGTTTAACTCCAATAATTGTTTCATTTTCAACAACTTCACACATGATTTACTTTATTAAAAGTACTATTCATGTTGTGAAAATAGTTTTATTCTGCCTTCTGTGGCTCTGGAGAGGTTTTGTTAATTCTCACATAATGATCCGAGTGATGTCCTCACGGTTATCTCGAAAGGGTCTGACAAAAAGATGCCCCCGGGTGCATTATGGGAAATGTAGGATCCAGTGAGTTTGCGGCACAACCCAGACTAGGGACTAAAAAGACTAAAAGACTAAAAGTTCTACTGATCTGATTCACTGATCTAATCTGGTTGGATTAAACACACATTTGATGACATGACATCATGTTAATGGACTTACTCAAGCACGCACACACTAAAAACACACAGGCATATATGTGCAGTGTCAAATGGCTAAGGTGTGACCTATTGTGGTGATTATAAATGATTAAGGCACAAAACGTTGAACAAAGTGAGTTTCGACAAATTCACCCTCCACTAAATAATTCAACCTCAGCATTTGTTACAACAATAGCGTTCAGACAACAGCACGGACTTGGTGGAAAGGGAAGAGGGGGCTCGATTTATGGGGGGGAAAGAGGAGAGAACAGCATACAAAAATGCACATATTACAAAAACAAGTGGGTTTAGTCTGTGACATGAAAAAAATAGATGTCCTCCACCAAAACAAAAATCGTACATATTTGCACGTTCGCAAGCCAGGGACACACAAACTGCTGTCCGTTTTACAGATACGCACACACAAAGACATATTTGTGTCTATAAACCGCGCTCATCCATCATCTCATGTCACATGGGTGAACTGTCTATGATGACGCACAATGTCAATCTATCACTCCTCCCCAGCGTGTGCTTAGTCTTCTCTGGTCCTTTCTCATTTATTTCCCATCCACCTCTCTCCTAGCTGTGTCTTTCTATTCTCATGACATCATTGGTTTGAAGCAAGAGAGACTGACTTTGATTGATGGTCGTGGGTGCATATGTAGTTCTTTTTGTATTGTAATTGTATGTGTTACATGGTTGGTTTTAAGTAAGCAATTCAAACATCAACAACAGTTTTGATAACATGGGAAAATTATGTCAGGAGCAAACAAATAAATCCATCTGATAAATAAAAGAAAAGTCAAATACAATCTGCAATTCACGCAAAACAAGCAGACAACGTATGCATGTCATTCTATCTCATTGGGGTTTTTTTCGGCCGAGAGCCATGACACTTTTATGACACAGAAGTCCAGTGTACCGCGTCGACAGAGTCGCACAGTTGAAAGATTCTTTGTGCATTTTGTTCAAGCTCTCTACATTCCGTTCTTTCCCGTTATTTATCTTTTCAGTGTTTGGCTTGCGTCCGTCACCTCTTTGTGCACGTCGTGATTAAATGCCGCTGAAATGGAGAATTACATTATTATCCCTTCATTTGTCTTCTGTTGTTACAAGATGATTAAGACCTTGGTTAACAACATTTTGACACTCTAACAGGATTCGTCATTGTAATAATAATGAGAATTTCTTTTCATTGGAGATGCAGAGTTTTCGAGGAAATTACTGCCTCGGTTTTTGATGTGAACAAAACATTTCTCCCATCTTTTATAAGTGCCTTGCTCTGTGCGTCACTTCTATTTTTTAAGATTCTAAGGTTCATGTCATTCTCGTCAGCCAACTCTGAAATAAATGGGCTATTTTTTTCTGCCAGTCTTCCTCTTTTTGCTGTCTCTGTTATTTCTCCCTCTCGCCCCTTGTGTAGTTGCAATCATCCTTTTTTTAAATGGTTTTCAACAACAGTGTTTGGAGATCATCAATGCACCTCCAAATAAGAGCAAACAATTATAATAATCTTCACACACAAGTCGAGCTTGTGTCCATTTAGTGTGTGTGTATAGTATTCACTTCTTCTTTCCTCCTCTGTCTTCTTCCCCATCTCTCCTCCTTTTCTCTTCTACCCGCCCAAATGCTATCAACTTCTATATTGTTCAGGGGCGGTGACACTGATATGCAGAATGGATTTGTGCGTGCGTGTGTGTGTGTGTGTGTGTGTAAATGAGTGGATCTAACAGTGTGTGTGAGTTAGAGAGAGAGAGAGGGAGAGAAAGAGATAAGGATGATGATGATGATGATGAATAAAACTCAGGAGAGGAGTGAGAGAATTACCTCTGAGCATGAGGGAGCGAAATACAGACGAAGAGAAAGGCAGAGCGAAAAAGAGAAAAAAGAGACACTGAAGTGGGGAGAGAAGGAGTTATAACGCGGATCGAGACGAGTGAGGGGGAAATATTTAATAAAAAGGATAGAAAGGGGAGGCAAATGCCGGGAGGGATGGGGTGAGGGAAACAGGAGACAAGAGAGAGAGAGACAGAAAAGTACTCCAGTCTGAGATGGGAGCACGTTTCACGATTCCCATGTTGTTTTGAAAGTGAGAGAGAAGGACGGGAAGAAAGATGGATTGGCTGTAATCGCATCTTCTTCGGCGAGTACACGTTTCATGAATCCCATGTTGCTTTTCGGCTCTGGGCAACAAATTGAGGGTAAAACTAGCAGCAGAGATGAGGAATGAAGAAATGGAGATAATACTCAGAGACGTTCCCCATGGAAACCTATTGTGAATCACATAATGCAAGTAGAGAGGAGGACGGCGAGCGAGTGAGATGCGGGAGAGGAGTGAAGCATGGATAGATGGAGGAAGAAGAGAAGAGGAAGAAGAGGAGGAAGAAAGATGAGGAGAGAAAGGTAGAGAAAAAAGAACGGGGGGGGGGAGCAGCTATTCGATTTCACCTGTAGCAAAGTCTGGCAGATTTCTTGCAAAAACATTCCACAGAAGAGTGTGGTAACATAATGACTGATTACCTGGTGAGTCCACTGCAATGTTTGAACGCTCTGTAATTACCAGCATGCTGGCATACTAATCACAACCCCCCCCCCCGCCCCCCCCCCCCCATACGGCCTGAATTCTCTCCTGTATCCAAATAAAATGGGTGAAATGTTTGCCAGGAGGGAAGCAAAATGGCTGCCTTGAAAAATGGATCCAGATGGAGCTGTGACATCAAACCCAATATGGTCGGGTACAAGATTCCCAACTCGAGGAGCTTGTGGGGACACTGGCCAGATCTGCATTAGACCATAAAGAGTCCCGACGGTCTCCATTCTTCTCATGAATGATTCATGTGCGATCGTCAAGTAATGCATCTCTGCTTTTTTCCTTTTCATTTGAAAGAGAGAGTGATTTCAGTGCAACTTCAGTTGCAGTTATCACAGGGGACAGATAATGGATGCATCCATGGGACAGACCCGGTTAGTAGATCCACAGAGTACTTCCTGATGTACTTTCAACATCTGGCTAAAGTGCATAAATGTGTCTTTCTAATACTTGTTGGATGCATTCACCAGCTGTTTAGACAGTCAAGAGCAATCCGATCTGCCAAAGATGCATTTAGTGACCAACTGTAAATGTGATCGCAAAAATACAATCAGACAGATCAGACATTTGTAAGTTGGGCTGAATGATCTACTTCAGAGGTATCTCGCTCGAGATAACTTCCACCACTATAGCCTGCTAACACGCACTCTGTATTATAAGATTATCCATTTTACAAACAGACTGCTGGATCCACACAGTGGTACAGAGCAAGAAGAAGAAGAAGAAGAAAAAGGCTCAAATTTCTAATTTAATTGAAAGAAGAAGGAATCGCCCCAAAGAAGGTAGTGATGTCGGGATAAAACGTGGAATAAACAAACTCAATTATGAAGTTCAGATGTCACCCCCCATACACACACACACACACACACACACACACACACACACACACACACACACACACACACACACACACACACACACCCTTTTTTAAATTCCTGTATAAGATTCTGGTGTTTGTCATCCAGAAATAAAGATAAATAAATAAAGAGTAGCTTCTAGAGGTCTGGTGGCAAGATGAAATCTGAACATCTGTAAAAAACAAAAAAAACTCTTCCAGCAACCTATTGACAATTCCTTTCAGTTGTGCGTGAGTAAATAAACTCTCTACTCTCAGTGGAGAGTCCATACGTCTGCCTTTGTGAACCACAAACAAAACTGATTGGAACTCCTCTTGACGTCCGCCGTGACTAGATATGATTGTGGTCTTCATGTTATGCAGGACACTCCATGATGTTTTCCATCAACAAAGAAGCCGGAGTGCAACCTGGACGACTTTGCTTTTGAGGCCAACATCTTGGTTGAGTTGTTTCTGCTCTGACCTTTAGGTCCTGTGTGTGTCTATCCATGAGTGACATCAGCCATCACAAAACTGCTGGCTCATGAGAGGATCCGAGAACTGCTGAGTCACCGCACTATGCGGACCATTTGCTGCTAACAATATTCTTTATAGCCCAATTATGACTTTGCATTTTCTATTCTCCTTTTTTTCCCCTTACTGTTTCCTTCTCCTTCTCCTCGCTCCAGAGCATATTGATTGCTTTTCTGTTCTGTCCTCCTTACATAAGAATTACACTATTATTCTACGGTGACGAGAATTTATTTCCAACGTAGAATTACTTCACTTGATATATTGACACTTTTGGCTCAATTGACCTGCAGGAGACAGACACACACAAAGACAAACACACACACACACACACACACACACACACACACACACACACACACACACACACACACACCTCGCATTCTCCTCTGTGGATCTCGGTATGAAAGGGTCCTCCGCTCAATTCTAATTTAATCTCCGATCTCTTTTTCAAAAATGAAGTTTCTCCTTCAGTATAAAAATGTTACATTGTTATACTACAAGGCTTCAAGCTCTCATCTCATCCCCCTTAAGAACAGTTTGCCTGTAAATAAAGAACAGATGCTCACCAAATTTAGAGAAAAAGAATATTAGCTTGTATGTTCAAAAACCCTCCAAATCTGATTCACATCTTATTTACTGCACCACTTACGACACTATTTACTTGACAACGGACACTGAGAACATGAAGGACCTACCTGTAAAACATTGGCTTCTTCTCCAAAACGCCCCATCCTTGAAAGAAGCCTTTACAGACCCACCTTTGGTAACTTTGAAGAGGAAGAGACAGAAGTGACAGAGTTGTTCGAGCATGTCGACATTTTGTAAACAGTACGCTTACAAGTACACCTCTTCAAGGAACACTTTCCTGCAGCCTGCATAGACTGCCAGTATACCCAAATACCAAAAAAAAGTATAATCTCAAAAGTATATTTCCAGGAGTCAAAATTAATAATTATGGAAATGTGCAAGTTCTTTTTTTTAATCTCCTTGTATAAGGTTCTATATGTATATATTGTTTTCTTCTTTTTCTTGATTTTCTCTTAGCTTTTACATTCATAAGACACTTGCAATGTGTATGAACAGCACTCTGTAAAGTGGTTTTAAAGCATCATGCCACATTAACGAGGTTTATTTTGGTTAGGACCTCTTCTGTACAAGCTCGAGTAATCGCCCTTAGCTGCATTCCTCCTGTTTATGGACTTGAAGCCTTTCTCATTTCCCAGTTTGTACATCCCCCCGATTCCCTTTCCTCCTCTCCTGGTGTCTTACACCTCTTCCTAACATAAAGCAAGCGAGCGAACTCTGGCGAATGGAGCGTGAATGGAGTGGTTGAAAAAGCTAGAGAGTGAATAAAGAGAGGGACCAGCATTGGTGAAAACAAAGCCCTCAATCAGAAGAACAAAAGGTAATATTTGGATGTTACATTCTAAAGCACAAATAAATAAATTCACACAAACCTGCAGAAAGCTGCCGGATTTTCAATGAATGCTGCCGAAGACATTCTTCATCTGGGCCCGTTTGTCAGGTCTGTGAGGCCTGTGAGTAACAATGAACTGGTTAAATATTCAATATAAATCCTGACTGCAAAGAACTCTGTATCGGGGACATTTGTTTTTAAATGTCTGCAACAGCATCATGTTGTATATTTAATTAGTTACAGTCAGAAAGTGAGGAACTTCTGATGAAAATAAGACATGATTTTGAAGGTAATGTTAAAACTGTAATTGTATTATTTAGCACTCACATCGGTACACACACACATGTGTACACATATAAAAGCCTTTTCTATTTCCTGTTTATCTATTACATGAAATACACCAAATTAATGCTGAATGCAATGCAGGTTCTTATTGATATGCTCATTTGACGTGCACATGTAAACAAGCCAGTTGAATTGGATGTAGCGTACAGATAAGGCAAGATAAGTAACATCGAGGTGAACTGCCATGAAACGATGCGGTTAAAGCAGTGCCTTACCAGGTGCTACACAAAAGACGAAGAGCAGAAAGGTTGAACATCATAACTAAAACCTATGAATACAAAAGGAACAGTTACAAGTGCAGAGTCCTGCCATGATGAATCCATGTGGGTCCCACCTCATTTAGGCCCATACGTTTCTGAAGAGCCGCCGTGAAGCTCTGGCGGCCGCCCTCTTGGCGGTGACGACCACCTGTCGCTCAACGCGTCCACGCCCTTGACGATACCAAACCTTAAGCCGAAATATAATTCAAACGTGTGAGTTGTACAGTCGTCATGAACAGGGAAATTTGCTGAAGAGACCACAACCGTGGCACTTCCACTTTGGCTTCATTCTCAGCACCGGTGGTTGCCACTTGGTCAAAGGTGCCGATAACATAATCGCAAAGGATACCCAGTAAGCCTCCTCGCTCCTCAGGATGCATTTGAGGAATCGGGACATCCTTCAAGGCTGAGATCGATTTCCTGGTCACAAACCGGAGGATCGAGGAGACACAAACAAAAGAGTTGTGCTGCTCTGACAATTGACTCCTCTGACAGCTCATATCGGATTTTCTCTATTAAATGATCATTTGTCTGTCTGTGTGTGTCAGCGTAAAGCACTGATATTGGATCTGCCCTCTTTATCAGCAGACACAGAGGAGGTCTGAGTAAAAATGACTTTATCCACTCTGTAACACAACAACATGATCTTGTTATTGCTATTGTATAGTTACAGAGAGAAAGGGAGAACGGTGGATATAAAAGCTTTGTGGCTCGCTGGTTTAAAGATCAGACCCTGTGCATGTGACACTCAAATTGTGTCACATGTCCTCTTGTTTCATATCCTTCCGTCTGTCTTTTGTAAACAGTGATCATTAACGTCTTTCATGAAGGAACATTTTAATCCCGTTACATGTGTCTGGCACTAATCTGCTGCGTCTGTTGACTCGGTTTTGATTTTGATTTCACGGAGTCTTTTAGTCTATCATGTCTAGACGAAAAAGGACGTTTGTCCTCACCACTGTGTGGAGGGCTGGTAAATATGGCAACATCCCTCAGACCAGAACAGTTTCTGGGCTGAGACTGTTTCAATAAATGAGCAGAATGTCTCCTCAACTCATTATGACTCAACCTTGTAACCTAGAGGTTAACTTTTATGTTCACATTACAAGGCAACTGAAAAGCTCTGGTCCTAAACGAACAACACGTCATTTGAACGCAGAGTTTACAACACATTCTTCCAGTGGGCTTCTGGGGACTTGAGAGCGTGGAGGATTAAGCGATAAAACTGAGAGACACCTATTTGTTGTTGTTTGTATACAGCAGATTCATTAACGTCTGACTCACGAAGTCAAAATCATCGAGCTATCCTTCCTCTTTTGAGGCCACTAGATTCGACCCGATTAAATAGATAATTGGAGACATCGGGGGGGAATTGAAGACTTCCACAAAGCACCAATAAAATGAGAAGAAAAAAGCCATTTTCTGATGGCCCTTTTTAAACGTGTCCTATTAGCAGCAGAAACCCAATATTCCAGCCTTTCCCCCTTTCGCTGGGCGGGTTTAAAGGTTCACAGAAAGGCATGATTGGAGAATAGAGACATGAGGAGGGAGAGGATGGGAGAAAATATCGTGAGGCTTTAAATCCGTCGAAGGCCGGTACATATGACCTCACTTGGACCTGTTTTATGCTGGAGGTGGTTTATTGATTTGACACAAACTACAATCAAGTGACATAAATGTAACGGTTTTCGGAGTCACTTGTGAGTACATTTGATGTATTTTACTTTTTAATGCACTTCTGTGTTGATTATTTTTCGCATCAATGGTCGATACATGCCCCAGTAGAACCAGCAAGCATTACATAATTATTCATGAAAAGGTGCATTTTATTCATAAAATGTATGATTTATGTATGTTTTGTTTTGTACGGCGAAGGGCCGTGTTCAAGCTAAAATGTGGCTGTTTTTAAAAATGAAATCAAAAAACAAATCATTTTCTTTTAAGAAACCATTCAAAAGTCCAAGTAAATGCAACAACAACCTAAACACATTATAAAATCAATTGCTTGACGAATTAAATAAACAAACAACATCATTGAAGGAATAACTGTGATGGCTTTATGAACACTTTGAGGAACCTTTTACACCAGCGCGTACCTTATAGTTGCTGCTTAATGTATGCAGATGTAAATCTCTACTTTCATATTCCGTTATCAAAGAATGTTGCATTGACCCAAAAAGTGAAATAGTTTCTTTCATAAAGGCAACTTTTTGTGTACATGGACACTGCATCTGCTAACATCGGTGAATTTGTATTCATAATTAGTCTGAGTGCTTTTAGGCTGCTAATGGATTCTCGATGGAAGTTTCTCTAAGTGCAGCAAAGAGCCGACTCCTAATGTTTGTGTTTGTGACGTGTGTGTCTCGCCACACACACACACACACATCTGTAACTGGAGAGCAGAAAGTATTGAACAAAAGGGGAGTGGAGAAAGGGAGATGCCCTCATTGCAGTTGTTCATCCTAAATGACTTGAGCATCCTAATCACTTATCACTAATTACGCTTGTGTCTGTCTGTCTGTCTGGCTAGCTGGCTGGATGTGTTTGGCTGCTGTGCTGAACGGGTAATTCACTATCTGGCATGCTGGCAAACTGTTTGGCTGGTTGTTTCTCTGGCTGACTGACCCCCTTTGCTGGACGACTGATTGACTGGACGCACAATTGGATGACTGACTAGCTGGCTGGCAGCCCAGCTGATTGACTGTGTGACTGACTTATTGCCTGAATAAAATGATCGAGTGCAAAGGTGCATCTCAACTTGCACCGGCCTGACTCCGTATTTAGCAATGCCTGGCTCTCCAGTAAGAGGGAGAGGACCTCTGGGCAAAAAGTCTCGCTCTGACAGCTGAATGGATGCATGTGAACGGTGTAATGGCTGCAGCTCAGCAATAATAAGCAGGAAGGCAAAATGGAAGATTTGATTACCTGCTGTGGCAGTGCAAGTGAGAGTGGCATAATGCGCATTATCAACAATGTCAGTGGGCCGAACAGCAATAACAATGAGGTAATGTAGGTTGTAAAGTAGGTTAAAATATGTAATTAGTGCAAATGGAAAGAACACTAATAGATATTAATTGCTGCGGACTGTTGATGTGGGCAACAGCTGGAGACAATGACCACACAACCCTCAGTGCACAACCTAATCTAAAGTAGATATCAGCAAATCAGCCATAAAGTGAGTTTACACAAAAAGGTTAGTCTTCCACGACATTCACAAATAAGCTGGACTGATCATTTCCATTTGAATCACTGAGAGGAATCAGACATGTGGGCAGCGACTAGGACGTCTGCAGTCAGGCCACAAATACCCTGGAAGAATTAGACCAATCTAAGTTTGTCGGATTACGTCAGTGTAATCATTGATAACGTTTTATATTTAGAAAATGTGCCATCAAGCTCTTAAGTTTGTAACTGATGAGCTGATACTATACTGCTATATAACATGTCATTTGCTTTGGCTCCCCTCGACTGAAAGTTGATGAAGGACTGTTTACTGTTTGTGACCAAAATAATGATGATGATGTCAAACAGAAGAAAACGACAGTAGTGCAGGTTCAGCAATAACCACACGCACAAGTATGCAGGTGAACATGCGTATGGGAAAATGTAATCAAGCAATCGCAGGCAGACACAAACATACTGTACAGCACATGCACGAGAGCACGCATGTGCACACACCCAGGCATGCACGTACACACACACACACACACACACACACACACAGATGTTCAGGAACTCAGATTGATGCAGTGTTTGAAGTCCAGATGGTGTGTGTGTGTGTTAAACAGTGCTCCCTGCAGAGACGCATACTCTCAGATGTGCACGCGCTAACACACCCAGTAAACAAACATCATATATCTTTGTTCAGCTGACTGCAAATTAGTCTCTCAAGGACTTCATTTCGATGTTTTGCAAAATTATATATTTTTTTTACACATCTTACAAGAGCTCAGGATATTTTTGTCGTTTGCATCTTGTTCAGGAAATGCCTCAAATCCAATGAAACCTAACAGATCCGTTCAATTCTATGGGGCGAGCAAAGCAAACATCACTTCTGTTTAAATTTCCTGAATGGAAAAGTTATAAAATAAAAAAAAACAGAAAAAAAGGAAACTGTGACAACACACATTCACAGATGTTAGAAAAGTCCCTGATGCGTTTACTGCAAAAAAACATATTGTCCTTTTATTTTAGATTTCACAGTGTAACAGGACCTACACATGCATGCGATGAATGCAGGTTAATGGTCCGTGTGGAGAAGAAGGAATGCGTTGGCTAAAATGGAATCTGGGAACCCACCTGCTACCGTCTGGTGATGATTTCGTTTTCTCTTCGTTTGAAATTAGCTTGTAAACTGGCTACTTGTGAAACAATCCGGTCGCAAAAAGTCAATTCCAGTCTCACAGCTCAAGTTGGTAAACTGATTTGACTGTAAACAACCAGCAGAGCACAGAAAAGGAAGTCTTGGCCCCGGATATCACTGGAACCCCATGAAATTCAGCCCCTGGACCCCTCTCGTCAGAGCGATAGCCGATGGGTTCAGAGATAGCAGAACTCGTGACCGTTGCTCTGTTGATTCAAATTCTCAAAACACATCAGATGATAGAGATGTTTGTCTCATTCAGTGGCCATGGAGTGTAATTAGGTGTAATGTGGCATAAGGCATTCATAAACATGATTTTCACATTAGATTATGAAGTGCATATAAAGGTGACACCTCTTACAGAGAAGTTCACGTCTATCACTTCTTAACTATGAATATGAGGTTAACATCCCTTCCAGTCGACCATAATTCAGATATTAATTGACCCATTGGTCTACCTTGTACCGTTTGCAAACGCAGAAATTGAACCAGGCGGATTTGGTCGGCGTAAAAGTCCCTCCAGCCGCGTGGCTTTCTGAATATGCAGACCATGTGTTGGACTCCTGCTGAGAAGCTCCGTCTGCGTGCGTAATGCTGAACTAGTTCACCCTAATTTGCGACTGGTTTTTCTAATTTAGTGAGTTTTAAAGTACACACACCGGCCAGTCATAAATTATGGGGGTCGGGCGCTTGGTTTCCAAGTTGGGACGTCGAGCATATTAATAACAAAGATGACCAAGAGGTGTCTCAGTTGAATTCAATTTGAGAGTTAATTAACCTACTGGTTTCTCAGGCTATTTGATCAGTGTTTTACTGATGCATGAGCGTGTGTGTATCTGAGCTGTTTGTGTGCGCGTGTGTGTGTGTGTGCTGTTTGCACAACACAGACTAATTACAGAAATGAGCCCACCCTGGATAAATAATACAATAAAGAATGACAGAAAAACATGAAAATACAGGCCTGGAAACATTTAAAAAAAGAGTGAAAGCAAAGAGTCAAACAGAATAAGTGAAGCAGGAAATCTCATTTCACAAATGGAAAGGAGGAGGAGGAGAGATTAAAAGCAGAACTGGCGTTTTCAATCAATGCTGCCTCTTAGACATGCATCAGTGCAGATTGTGTGTGTTTGCCTTTTAGCAATGTGTGTGAATCACTCGGCGAGTTCCTGTAGCGGTGATGTCTGACATACTCCTGTTTTAGTTCCAGCGCGGTCGTTTTTTTGGCATCAAGAAGAACTTGACCAGGACTTGAGGTTAAAATGAATACCTAATAAGCTTGACTGTTCCTTATGAGTGTTTTTCACAATAAAACATGAATAGAAAAAAGAAAGAGAGGGATAGAAAGAGCAACAGAGTGCAACACAGAGACAATTATTCTGTTGTTTTGTCCTGTTTATGAAACATGTGAGGTCCTATTTGAGGTGGTCGTTGTTAATCTGCTCCGCTGTAAAGCAATGAACACATTCTGAAGCTGGAAGTAAACCGAGTGGCACAAAGAACTAACGCACCTCAATCATATTCGAAGGTGTGAGGGGAGAAAGACTGAAGCAGAACAATAAAAGATACAGATGTGACAGATGGAAATGCATTCCTTCTCTGTCAATACCATCACTTATTTCTCCATATTACCCACATAAGTCAGACTATTTGTTATGTCTGTCAGTGTGCAAACAGCATCTTGCTAATTTAAATCCAGGGGCACGCCCGGCACCGCCTACGCACGCACAAGCACACACCTGTTGCTGATAAAAATAAGTTATCACAGTTGTTACTGTACTATATTGAATGTGTGTGTGTGTGTGTGTGTGTTTAATTTGTTTCAATATGTAGCTTTGAGCAACATAAACTGAAACACTCTGGAGACAATTTACTGGACTTCAATAAAAAGATTAAATGGAGTTCAAAACAAAACAGATGGACACAAATACGTTTCTACAGTGAGATACAGTTGTTAAACTGCTCGATGATGACTGTGGAGCTAAAATATGTTCAAAACCAGCGTCAGAATACTAATTGAGAAATGATGAAAAGACATGGCAATAATAACAGTGTGTGGGGGAAAGAAAAGTTTTGAGGACAGGAATAATTCAGCAAAGAATAAAGACAAAATGAATACATATTTATTCAATGATATTTTTTGACAAATAATCATCAGTACTGTGGATGAAATGACTGAGTGTGTAAAGGGAAATCATAGAAGAGCTGCAACAGTCTGGTCAGAAAATCACATTACTTTACTGTCATGCAGCACTTACACCATATGTATATATAATGATATCCAAAATATATCCGAAGACAATATAATATCAATATATTGCCCAGCTCTCTGGGAGATGACTGTTTTCCATTATCACCCCCCCCCCCACACACACACTCTCCCATAGCCGTCTCCTACAAAGAGGCCTTTCGTCTCAAGCCACTAATTTGTCACAAACAAACACACACACACACACACACACACACAGGGTCTGCCATCGCAGTAGAAAGTCCACGGAAAAAGACTACTTAGCAAAGCGGGAGGGGGAAAGAGAGAGAGATTACAGAATAAGTTAAACTGTCGATCACAACAGGCCAATAACATTTGACATGTGTGTGGCGGTCTGGAAGAAAACATCAGATGTCATGGCTACTAGTTGGCAGTCTTCAGAAGAATGAAAGCGAGTGAAGCCTTGTCTTTGGGCTTGTTACACTGCTACAGTTTAATCCCTTCCCTTTTCTTTTGATGCCTAAATGGCTTTTGAAAAGGCCTGGGAGATGTTTAAATATCAAGGATTCAAGGGGGTTGCAGCCAAGACATACGTTTCTTTTTAAATACAAGCAGGGAGGCGGGGACACACGGCTGCTGCTGCTGTTATAGTCTCAGTCCTCTCTGTGCTGCATGTGTTACTTTTTTTTTAAACCGTTTTTTTAGCCTCCGGTCCTTTAAAATCTGCTTTAACTGGAACGCGTTGGCGCCAACAAAAGGAGTCCACTGTTGTTGAGAGCGTAGCAAAATGAAATGCACTCACCATCCTGCAAGGTGCACAGGATGAAACCTCTCACCTCTCTGCTAGTCAGATCGTGGGTTGACTATTTGTGCTGCCGACTAATGGTGGTGAATGGTGTCACGCTGAGTTCAAAACAGCCACTGAGACACAGGCTGTAAAATGGAAATTTTAGCTCGATTATTTTATCCCCTTTTCCTCAGAATATGATGTTTTTAATGATCCTGTTTGTTGCTGGTGGGCGTCTGATTTTATATTTGCCGTTTCTCGTGTGTGGATGTCTGACTTCAGATGTTGTTTTGCTCTCTCTCTCCATCTTGAAAAGTAAAAGTTTTATCTCAATGAGTGAATGAATATACTCAGTTAATAATGGAAATTTGTATTTTTACAATTGCTGTATTTCCAACTTCTCGATCGCAACCCTCGCTTTAGAGTTGTAAAGCCCTGAGCTGCATTAATTAACACCGTTATTAAATATTGACTGTTAATAGTTGTATTTCTATGTCATTTTAATCTCATTAGAAGTGTGATTTACTCTGTGTTTTTTAGATGTATAAAAAAATAATTGGACGAGTGAAATTACATAACAGCTTTCTATAATGGTGAAAAATGCAACAGACACAAATCTATACACAATAGAGGGGTTAATGGATTAATAGTTTAGTGAATAAAATAGTGCAAATATATAAATGCATCAGTTTTTCAGATCTCAAGGTGGCATGCCCAAATTACTTGTTTTATCCAATTGAGAGTCCAAAACAAAACAATGAAGTATTCATTTCATAAAGAGATAAAACTGACTTTTGAGAGGCTTTTCCTTGATGAATTAATGTTACAAATGTGGGAGGTAATTCTTTCTGTTGATCGATCAATCAACTCATTGTTTCAGTTCGAAAGCAAAGATAAAGACAAAGATAAGGACTTGAACAGTTAGAAATAAAAGTCAATGTTGAGTTTTATTCGAGTTCTTTGGTGGAAAATGTACTGTCCGTCCATCCATCCTTCCTTCTCTCATCCACCCCTCTTTCATCCATTCGCTATCCCTCGTTCAACATATGACCGAGGAGAGAAAGAGAGATTTTTTCCCTCATTTCGCAGTAAAAGCCCTCTGAACAAAAAACTGACTGTACAGGTCATTAAGTTAAACCACACACACACACACACACACACACACACACACACACACACACACACACACACACACACACACACACACACACACACACACACACACACACACACACACACACACACACACACACACACACACACACACACATTTAGGCCAGACCAGTTACCGCTCGTTAGTTGAGGTAATGTTTATACAGCATTATGCCACACCACACACACACACACACGGTTATACATGGCTCCAACATGGGTACTCAACAGTAAGAGAGAGAGACAGAGGGAGAGAGGGAAAAGGGGGGAGATGGAGTGAGACACAGACAGAGAAAGAGAGAGAGAGAGAGAGAGAGAGAGAGAGGCCGAGATGTAAAGTTATATTTGAGTCAGATGTAATAGCTGTAATTATATTGGCGATATGGAAGGCCTGAGTCTGGGTGTGCTGTGTGTGTGTGTGTTGGTGTGCGTGTCTGCAATCGAACAAAGGGCCACTTGTGTCAGGGGCCTGCTCACTGCAGCTCTTACCGTAATGATATTCCAACGCTTGCCGTGTGTGTGTGAGTGTGTATCTGTATGATGTTGAGTCTAGAAGGGAAATGACTACCATGCAGTGCCAGATTCCCCCCCCCCCCCCACACACACACTCACACAGGGGATTAGTTGTACCTGCATAACATAGTTTGATATTTATGTATGAGGGGAAAAGGGATAGGGGTGGTCATATACAGACTGATTAGGTGTGTGTGTGTGTGTGTGTGTGTGTGTGTGTGTGTGTGTGTGTGTGTGTGTGTGTGCAGAAGTGAGACTCGCAAGCCTTTCTGTCTTCTTGCACTTCTGTCATCTGTCTTTCTTTACGTCGACGTGTTTCATTTTTATCTTTGTCCCTCTGTCTCATTTTCTCATCTTCCTTCTTTTTTCCCCTCCCTCCCTCTCAGTTCAGTGAGTTTATTCTATGTAACTTTTACCTCCAATTTAGAAACAAAAATAAAACGGTTCTGCACAGAGAGAGAGAGTCTGCATGTGTGTGCGTGAGCGTGTGTGACGTCATTAGGTGTGTGTATGATCCAGATGGATTTTCCACAGTGCTCTCCTTGATGGGCGGGTCGGTGCAGTAGACAAGGTAGCATGCCAGCTCGCTTTCTTAAACACACACACACACACACACACACACACACGCACACACACACACGCAGTTATTTTATTCCCAGACACATGATTCCCTTCACTGTGTGTTAAATCCAGGGGAAACTTTCTCTGCCACCATCTACCTGTTTCTCTGCTTTCTATCGAGGGCTCACTGCTGCCGTGTGGATGATCTTTGACCTCCTTGATGAAATAAAGAGAACTTAACGTTAATAATAACTGAATAACAATGTATGCTTTTTACGTTCTTCGTTTTACCTTTGCATGAAAAATATCAGAACTTTAGCTTGTTGTAATTTTATTTTTTCTCTTTTATAGTATTTCCATTTTGCATTACTTCACATCATAATTTACTTCATTTGTTGTACTTTCATCATAATCGGCACTTTCACTGCTCACATTTCATGTTGTCTCAATACTGCTGCTATTTTTTCACAGTGTCATAATGTGTGCCTTTTCGTACTTTCCAGAATAATAATTGTCGACGTATTTAATGCGTTCTAAAAATGTAAGTTGTGTGCAGTGTGTTTATGCAGCCTTCCATTTACAACTCACTTTCATCTAGAATGTCACTCCAAACCCCAAGCATTTGTTTCTGTTTGTGCTGAAACAGACAGAAAAGTTAGCAGGGAAATCTCATCGCCAGCAGAAGATCCATAATCATTACCATAAATGCTGTAAATAAAGAGAGGAGACCCTGATGTAGGTTCAGATAAGATCAGACATAGAAGAGAGACACGGAAATAGAAAAAGATTTACATTGGCACCTGAGAAAAAGACAAAAACAAAGAATAAAAAATAAGTTAATTTACAGACTGCGGAAAGAGGCCCAGAGAGCCTGCAGTCGATCCATTTTGAGTCTTTTAATGCTCTACTTTACCGTAAAAAGATGTCGTCCTCTGTGCGGTTTTACATATTGTCAATATTCTGTCTCCAATTTAAATGGTTTCAATTCTCTTTCCCTATACAAGCTGTAACTCAGATCTCCAGCGGGCTTCCAGCCATATACAAACACGCAAATAGGATACGGCGTGGAGACGACATCGAAGTCAGCGGCTCCATTTGATCAGTTCAAAACACAAACAGCACCCAGCTTATATTTGCTGGAAATGTTTTTTTAAGGGTCAAAGGTCATTCCAGTGTTTTTAATTATTTTTCTTTGTATAAATAATAATCTGGGGCTCTTATGCGTACACTGCGGATGTCTGCATCATGCAAGAGGCCCCTTGAGGCCAAAGAGTGGATATTCTCTGAGCAGGTTTGGGTCAAGCTCAGCTCTGCAGGTTTGAAATAGATCAAAGTAACCAAACATAGTTTTTATGAATTAATTCATGGGTCTTCAGTCCCGCTCCTCCAGGTCCAGAGCACTGTCGGGTTTCTATCAAACCACCTGGCTAACCGCATTCACCTGCTGTCCCACATGTGGCTCATCTCTGTATTCATTGACTGGAATGAAAACCAGCAGGGCCCCGGAGTCCTGAGGAGCGGGGGATCAAAAACTACTGAACTACTTCCAGGGTTCGGCTGCCAGTGAGCAGCGTTTTTAAACAAAAATGTGCAGGCTGAAATTGAAGTCGACTGTTTTACGATATCTGCGTTTCAACTCAATATAGTTTTACGCAGTGAAAGGAACAAAAGCAGCATGGAAACTACTCAAACAATTGACCGCGTCAAATATGATGAATGATAAAAAAAAAAGATGCTTTTAAAAAGTCTCAACAGCGGGAAATAGATGCAAAACTACACTGACTACAACAAGTTAAAGTCCTTGACCGCAAAAAAAGGATGACACTTTTACAGAACAATTTAAGACGTACAGAATGATGGTCGTAACGTTTTATTTCTCCCCGAATGCCAATGAATGGTCCCGAAAATGAACTCTGCAGTCGCAAAGGAAAAGACAGCGATGACACAAACAGCGAGCTCAGGCAGATGAAACCATATTTCCTGAAGTCGGGTGAGAGCAGCACCGCTGCCCAAACACTCACTGATCATTACCACCGGCCGTTACCATGGTCATCGATCATCACTCCGCTGCTACCTATTTCCTCTCGCTAGTTGGCTCGTTGACAGACAGCCGTCAAATCAATCCCAGGGTGCACTGCTGCAGCATCCATCACAAGTCAACAGAGAGTCTCTTCGTCTTACTTTCTCCCCACCTCCTCTTCTGTCCGTCTCTCGTTCTCCTGCTTTCCCACTCAACACTGTCTCGCTCTGTGTTTGGTCTCTTTTTCTCCCAATTATTTCAGAATCTACTCGTCTTTTTGTCTCTTGTTGTACTAGCTCCATCTTGGTTTTGCTCGTCTTGAAAAAAAGTAACTTTAGTGGTACAAGTGTCTCAAAATTGTTTGGTTTAGGTTTATTTTGTGTTTCTTTTTTACTTTTTCTGGCCTAGTTTCTTCAAGATATATTTGGTAGTTGGTTAATAGCCCTAAATGCATCTGCAATTAATACAACCATGTATGTGTTTTTCATGCTCCCTCTCGGTAAAAGAAACAAAACCTCATATTTGAAAGTCTGGAACGCGATGGTGTTTGGCATTACGCTTAAAAAATGACTTTTACATTTACTCAGAATAGCTGCCTTGGAATTGTCTGTCTACTATTCCATTAATCAACCAATTAAGCTTCATACTGTAGGTATTCTCTGAAAACTACACAAGCCTGAGAGTTGAGTAGGAAAAGAAATGATGGTGATCCAAACTTCTCTCCTGTGTTTATTACTTAATCTTAACAGGTGAACAAAAAACACATACACATTGTGATTGTTTAATCAGGATAAATGATTCTGTCTGTTTTAGTAATACTCATTACGGCCACAGGAGGCTGAAGTGCGCCACTACAACACATTCTAATTAGGAGTAAAAGCATTCACATGAGTATTATAACAATCACACACCACAAAAAAGAAAACACCTGCCAAAACATTCTTTTTCACCTCACTTCACACATTCAAAAAGAATTACCTGAGAAAAATGATCCTGGCTCCACCTGTTTTAAGTCAGAAACAAAGGAGAGAAAACAATTAAGTGCAGACTTTGAAATGGATAAGCATCATTTTCTTTCCTCACTTGCCTTTGAGGGCGTCTGGAGAAAACACAACTAGAAGAAATGATCCAACCGTTTGTTGTACGTCATAGAAATTACACAACTAACTTAAATGTGCATCCTGAATGAATGTTTGCTGACGAGTTGCACTGCCTGCAGTGCGCCCGTTACAAGATGAAACATGTGATGGATGGAGAGTCACTGTCACCGCGAGGAGCCTCAGACGGATCTTCACCTTCACGTCATGTCAGAAACTTTAAGTGTAACAAGTTTTCGGTTCGTTTTGGTTGGAAACCACAGTGGTTCTAATGACATCTCAATGGGTACATGAAAGCAGCGTCGCCCTTTGTTAGTAATTGTATCTCAGACGTCGTGCAGGAAACTAATCCCATCCGAACGGAGCTGCTGTCTCTTTCTCTGTCTGTCTCCCTCTCTCCCCACTTCAAGAACACCAAATGAAGACCATATTAGCGGTGAGGTATACTGTAGATGGATGATGTCACCGTTCCTCAAAAGCTTCATTGATGTTACTATGACGATACGCATCATAATCGTCATGATTGATTACGACAACCTTCTATGGTGGATGCACATGCCATCGTGTGTGCATGTGTGTGTGTGTGTGTGTGTGTGTGTGTGTGTGTGAAGCAGTAAGAGGATTAAATGAAAAAGAGAAGAGAGAGTGGGCAAGGCAGTGAAGACCGATGGAGAGGTATGGAGTGAGTAAGACGGGGGCACCACAGAGATTTAGGGTGAGAGTACGTGAGGAAGCAAGATTAAGAGACAGAGAGACGAGAATAAAAGAGAGACAGACGGCGAGAGACCGAAAGAATTAAACAGAGGAAGAGACAGAGTTGTCCAGCACTCTATCACACCAAACAAGAGTAATGTTGAGGCCTTAAGGATCCTTCACACACTTGACGGATGGTTGTGTGTGTGTGTGTGTGTGTGTGTGTGTGTGTGTGTGTGTGTGTGTGTGTGTGTGTGTGTGTGTGTGAGTGTGAGTGAGAGAGGGGGGGGGGGGGAGCAAAAGGGAAGGAGTGGCTGTGTGTGGGTCGTTGCTGCCTCCAGTGGCAGAAAGGCAGAAAATGATGATGCAAATCCTCCAGTTTATTAAGATTAAACACACACACACACACACACACACACACACACACACACACAAAAGTTGATATAACATAGAATGAACACTATTTCATTTGCATATGTGTATGCATGTTCGGGTTAGGGTTACATATACATTCTTTTTAAAGGATTTGTTTGGAACTATTTTTGTCTTTCCATGAAATTGACTTCTTTAATCTCACCTAAATCACGTAACAGACAAAACCTATTTTTTAAATTCAATGTATTAGTGCGCATCTATTCAGGCATATTCACCAGTCTGCTCCAAAGTCAAATACTTCACATTTATTTTTGGTAATAAATTCAGTTTTTCTTGAACTTCTATTGTACAGTGTTTTATTTTATTCCGTCCTGTTCTTCTATATTCTATTGTGTTCTGCTCTCTTCTCCTCTGTGTGTGAAGTTGTTTCGAAATCTATAATTTTCTGGCTTAGTTGTACTGCCACCGGCCCCAAAAATCCGCTCATTCATCAAAATGTCTCTTCTAAACAATCCTCTGTCTTCTCTCTCTCTCTCGCTCCTCCTCTACTTAGCTCCTAAGCCGTTTTGAATGTGCTGCAGTTTCGCACATTTAAATCAAAACATTATAGAAAATTGAGAAAGGAAACAGATTATGCACACACGAAAAAAAGCTCTTTACGATTAAAATGAATAGATTATTGGCTCATATTAAGATTGAAACCTTAAGAATCGTCTTTATTGCCAAGGCAGGAGCTTTTGGTACAGCTGAGAAACTTTGTAATGGCACTAAATGAAACCATCCTGGCTTGGCATCGGGCAGCAAAGAGCTGTTTAATATTATTCATGTTTTTTACTTTCTATGAAAATAGCTTTGAGACCCTGTGTCAGCCATCTTGGTGCCTCTCTTTCCATCTCTGGTTGTTTCTATTGTTTCTCCTCATCTCACGATGTAAATCTCAGACTGTCTCTGTATCTCTGTCTTTGTCTTCTATTTGAGCGGTGGCAGGAATTTATAATTATGTTTCCGAAGAAACTCATAAAACATGTTTGGCTACAGCCCCATGACACACACACACACACACACACACACACACACACACACACACACACACACACACACACACACGCACACACACACACACTCACAGTCGCAAATATCAGTCTTGTCCTGTTTGTAATTATCAATCCATTTGGGGATTTGAGGATTTTCTCTGTAAAACTTAAAGGCTTGTTTTTCTGTTGAACAAAACCACATCAGAAAACAAGCACGCACACACACAAGACTTCATTGTCTAACATTGAATTCACATGCACAACCTCACGCACTTACACACACACACACACACACACACACGCACGTTCGCCACAAGAATCTCCGAGGAGTGGAAGCCACAATGTTTGAAGATAAGGACTCTTCCTCTCTTTTTCTTCTTTTTCTTCAGGAAACTGAGAAAGTGAAGGGACTATTCCCCATGATGCATTGCTACGAGGGCCCATCACGGCTAATATGAATCATGATTCCATTCGAGATTGGACTGAACTTTTACCTCAACGATTCTTTGGTTGGAGCCAAAGATGATATCCTTCAAATGTATTGATAGTTGTTTTCTACATTATCTATCTGACTATAGTAATCTGAGGTTTTTAGAGGTTGAGACTGCAGAAATTCTCACATTTTCTGTCTTTTCCTTTTCCATAACTGGGAACAGAATCTGTCCTTTAAAATTGGTAAAAACTGAAAATTCTGAGCTCCCTCAATGACTAAGGCGGTAATTCTCAGAAGAATCATTTGAATCCATAGTTCCTACATTTGCACTGTGAATCTGGAAATTGAATGAAAGAAAATGGGAGGAGCAGTGATCTTCTCACGAATAAATGATCACGATTTAATTTCAAGCTCAGTCTCATAATGCTTCTCAGAGGGAGCATAATTGCCCGATGGGCTTTTTGCATACATCTGACATGCCAGAGCTAGAAATGAAGAAGAAGAAAAGTATATCAAAAAAGTTCATTCCAAAGTTGTTCAAATTGGTTTTCGGTATATTGCAGGTTCCCTGGGCTTCAGATAACTGGACACACAGCTGTGGGCTGTGGGGATTAAGCACGACCCTTTAGGGAAGGAACATAGAGGACTGTGGCTGTACAGTACAACACACATATTGTACAGTGAACTCTTCTTCTCAGCTTGGCTCTCTAGACACATAAATGCACACAGCACATTGCTATAGCCTGTCACTGTGAGTTTGAAAAAAACATTTGTCATTTTTGTCCCATGTTTCCGTAAAACAATGACACACACACACACACACACACACACACACACACACACACACACACACACACACACACTTTTGGCCGATGGGATGAACATCAGCAGCATGCACACATGGACGAACGCATACACACACACACACACACACACACACACACAGAGAAAAGAGAGCTTGCTTTTTTGATGACGCTTTCACATGACATCATTGCACTTCTGTCCATCCTGGGAGAGGGATCCCTCCTCTGTTACTCTCCCACAAGTCTCTCCCTCTTTTCTCGCTGTTAAAGGGTTGTTTTTGGGGGAGTTTTTCCTGATCCGATGTGAGTGTTCCAGGACAGGAGGATGTCGCGTGTGTGCAGATTGTAAAGCCCTCTGAGGCAAATTTAGAATTTGTGATTTTGGGCTACACAAAAATGAATTTAATTTAAATGAATTTACATATCGGCTTAAAAGTGAAATTTAGGCTAATAGGCGACCTGCACTTCAAATTTTCAAATAGTATTTCTGCGCTGCACTTTAACAACGAGCAACCGTTTCACTTATTTTGCACCAGAGCATCTGTACAGATCGTTTTATCCTTAATGGAAGAGACTAGCCCCTCTGTGTTGTATCAGCTGAAGTCATTATGAAGATCATTAAATCATTTCGTATTTGATGATGATTGAAGAGCTTACTATAAAACAGTATGACACAGAAGGTGAGAGAAAAATATTAGACCACAACCATAAAGAACAGACACAGATCAAAATGAACAACAACATTCTTCTCAACTCAAACCCATTTTCATTACAGGTAGAAACATTTCTCGCTTATAATCCGAGCTCAGCGCGGGTCATGGGAAGTCTGCTGAGTCCCTACATGACACAAGTGCCATTATATTTTAATGAGACTGTGTCCCAGGGTGAGAGACTGCATTTACACAGTCTGGGTCCCCGCACAGGAGAATTAATACGTTTTAATGAGTCGATGCCGGGCAGAGTGACGACATTTATTCATCACAGCTCCGACGCTGAGATCTGAGAGGCTCTTCCTTAAAATGACTTCTGCACTGGTCGAGTCAGTTCAACACCAACATGCATTATTTACAGAGCAGAAAGTGAAAGGTTCAAAGGGCTCTTGAACTTGTTTGGATTTCAAAGTTTGGAGAGATCTGTCGAACTGTGACTTCACATTCAGTGATGTTTCTCAAAAGCTACAGTGTGTTGTACTATTTCAGTTTTCAATCAATATGTTTTGACTATTCTCCATGTTCAGTGAAAATGAATCAATTAAACCTACAGTGAAGTTAGCCGAACATGTATAACCCCAGTGCTTGACCACGGACTCACACAAACAGCATCATATAAAGTTCACAAACCCCGTCAGCAACACAATCCCAGGTCCCTGAATAGAAACTGGAATATCTTGATTGCTTTTCAACACTTGCAGGTTTGCTGAAAGCTCATTTTGACAACATGAGACTGCCACTCGGCACCACTGATGAGCATCAAGAAAGCTCATATGCAAATAACCGACCAGAGGCCCTGCGCACTTTATATCTATCTGATGTGGTATGCCTGAACCAGTGGATCAAGCTATGCAACAAAAATGAGCTATAGGTTACATTAGCCTTCTGCACAATTCAGTCGTCATTGGCTGGAAGTTACCGCAGGTGTAGACGAGCACCTCGGAGAGCTCCTTGGCTGCTGGGAGCAAGAACATCAGGACCAGCAATCTTTACAAATATTAGTTTTGGAAACATTGAAATTAACTCCCAGCGCACTGGCAGGATTGTTTTACCCGAGTTACAAAGTAAGATTTCTATCTGACAGACTTGTTGGAGATGTGTTGCAGTGCGTCTGCACTGTGACGTGGGAAAGGGATTGGTGACATTCCAAAGGAAAAGTGGCAAACACCTTGGCAGGCGTGTGGCTGTCACAGTTTAAATAGAGATTAGCAGTGTGCAGGTTTCTCTGGTTTTTAAAAATGTCAAAAAACGCTGGCTAACTACCAATTAAATGTGAGATCATGGCGAACCCATTTCCCTCCATCTGTGTATTTTTACCGACATTGAACCTCTTCTCCATGGCTACATTTCTCTCTCTCTCTGTTTCTCTCGCTGTCTCTCTGCCCTTTGGTGTCACTTCTCTGTTCTGGCATTTACGAGACAAATGCTAGTGTGTCACACCTTGTCACTCATACACACACACGCACGCACACACACACACGCGCATGGCTAAATGCTAGAGTGTCAGCAGGCCTGTCAGATCGAGTGTCAATGTGCAGGGACCTCTCGACTTGGCACGACACACACACACACACACACACACAAACACACAAACACAAGGATGTGGACACTAATCAGGTAGACACATGCAGAGATGTACAACCATACACAGTGAGAGGGGGAAATTAACAATATGCAAACAAGTAGCCCACCATGAGTTGTTGACACCTAAACAATGGAAACACAATCACTCTTGCGCTCCACAAACCACACACACACACACACACACACACACAAAGACACACACATGCCGCACACAGATACTAAACAACAGCAGGCTTCAAAGGCTGGGCAGAAGTGAGACAAAGAACACACTCCCCTGGCGTTTGGTACCAGATGGTGACAAAAGTTGGCAGCAGAAGCAGTTTGGTACCAGGGTGACATATGGGCAGTCTCTGCTTTCACTTTAGACAGTTTGAACCGTAACACTTTGAGGAATAGTTGCCCTACTTGCTGTTCCTCAGGACCACTCCTGTGATGCTGGACCTATTTACTACAAATAAGTAACACTATTTTAGCCAAGCATGCATTGTAGTTGTAGTGTTTCATATTTAGAGTTTCAAGAGTTGGCTATTTGATCTTTGTACCAGCTCAGAATTATTGGAAACTAATGGCAGCCTGAGAAGAATCAAAAGAGAAATGCTGTCTTGCATTGAACAATGGTCAGCAGTAATATAAAGTAGGGACGAACTTTGTGGGGAGATAATTTTACCAATATTGCAATTTAGAATGGAAGTACCCTAGCTTCTGTATTATTCACTGTCCACAACGATAACTCGATCTATAGTATGACCAACACACCATTGGATACAGTCAACGATAACTGCTCTGTCATGTAGTCCAGGCCTACATGTTATGATGAAATTGGATGAATTGATGCATTAATAACATTGATATTTATTGAGATGTATGTAAAAGCCTTTAATCACAGTAGAATAGTTTAAAAAGTGACCTTGTAAAACTTATAAACATGTAAACTGATCATCATGGATTTAATAATATCTGAAAAGTCGGTCTGGTGTGAACATAAAATATAGGAAAGATAAATATGAATCTTACTGATCTCCAGTCAGTGACAGTGTCATACAAAAAAAGTGATTTGTTAGAATGTGCTAACAAATAGATGGACAGATAATTGCATGAGTGTTTCTCAAGAGAAACTCTTGTATGAGCAATGAGCACTGATGGCTCCCAGATACCAACATGAAGATGTTCACTCTGGCTGCTGTCAGCTGTCACACTCGCACATCTAACTATTGCTCCCCATCATCTTTCACTGACAGCCAACATAATTCACCTTGATTTTAGTGTATAATATTACAATACAGATAATCCATCTCTCTGGCGATTTTTACCCCAGATTCCACAAGATGCTGACAGCTCAAGTAAACAGACCGGATATCTGTTAACATCTTGCATTTGCAAACAGCAAAATGTTCTTCAGCAGCCATACTTTTACAAACACGTCCACTGATTTTAGTCTCAAACCCTTATTCCCTCCCCCCCTCTCTCTCTCCCTCTCTCTCTCTCTCGATGTCTCCAGGGAGGCTGAAGTTGACAAGTGGAAGACAAATCGGGCCATCACCACCCTAAACAGAGGGCCCACTTTAAGATGGCATAGAGGTCACCGCGCCCACAGACAAGCACATACACACACAGATCAGTTGCATCAGGAGGCATATGCGACCTGACAGCCTTCTGAGAATGAGGCAGAGAGACATGCAGGGAGACATGGAGAGAGAGTCAGCGATGAATGCAGCACTGTACAGTGTGTGTACCGTTGTGCAGAAAGTCAGTCATACAATAAACTAAGCAACTCTAACAACACACACACACACACACAGAGAGAGTGAACGAAAAGTGTGTGTGAGAGAAAGTTTCTGTGTGTGTGTGTGTAAGGTGGTGCTGCTTTTGGAGGCGGGCAGCAGGTAAATTGAGGTCAAGGGAAGTCAAAAGAAAAAGCCAGACAATAGTCAGCATCCCAACACACACACACACACACACACACAAACACACACACCAGTAAATCTATAATTATAAATAGCGGTTGGCTTAGTTCATTGGCTCAGCATATTTTGGAGTACATGGCCAGAGGTATGTTTGTGTGTGTGTGTGTGGGTGTGTGTGTGTGTGTGTCTTCGTCCTATTCTTTTCAGTGTACAGTATGTGTGTTCAGTGTGTCGGGGTGCAAAGTGTCACATGCTGCAAATTGCACATTTTGAGCCAAAGAATGCGTTATGTCCTCAAAACGCCCCATTGGCCATCAAACGTGACATCTTTGGGACACATGGATGCATTTCAAAGTGCATGGCATGAACTAAAAAGAACAAGACAATGATGAAACTGTTAACATATTCATTTTTTATATTTGTGGCAAAGTGCACTTTAACAACATAATTCTCCACGTATGTAAGGCTCATCCACAGGCAGATTCTTGACATATCACTCGACGAACCATTGTAATCTCTTCGGTTTGAAGATGACAGACAATTTCTTTTTCTAAATTTAGAAAAGCAACAGTATATCAAGTAAAGGCTCCTACAAGTCTTGCGTTTGACATCCTGTAACTCAGCGTGGTCGCCTCACCAAGCTGTGCACCATCTCTTCTGTGGCACAAATGAATGTGTCCATACGCTCTTTCATTCATGCAGAAGTCGAAACGGCTTGAGAGAGCAAGCGCAATCATTACTGAGGTTCACCATTGCACGCACACAAGTATGATAATGAACTAACTAACCTGTTCAATAACTGTTTTTCATCCGATAGTATTCTGCTTTCCAAAGCTTTAGTTTTATCAGCTCCCTTAGACTGCACACATCATCACTTCGCGTCAAAGTAATGGAATGGCCAATCATGTCCCTATTGCTGTTATTTACCTTTATTCTGTATTCGTGCTAAATTCAAGCAGTAGAAGTTGTAGTAGCTCGACCATTATTGAAATGTATTTCACGGCTCTATGTGGAAATAATGTGATCTGTACCCTTCAACCTGTTTTTTTTCACCCCGGTCAAACTTGGTGAGAAACTGCCAAGAAATACTCCTGATCCCTGCAGAAGAGATATTCAAAGATTGAAGAAGAGGGATGAAAAGTTTTAACAGCCTTGATAAACACCGGGGGAAAAAAAAAGAGATTGGATGGAGATGTAAGGGCATCGACCGACACTTAAGCTTCAGCAGGACAAATAACAACTCCTCAGTGGCAGTCATGCAGCTGGGCAAGGGCGAGTTTACAGGATATAATACCGCAGGAGACGGACAGAGGAGAGGAGGCTTTGGTTGATGATTCTATGAGAGAGACGGCTCGATCTTTAAAAGCAGAGACTCGGAGAGAGAATGCAATGTGATTGTACTGCCGAGCATAACCCTAAGAGACAACTGCTGTTATTGAGCTGTCACTGTGGAGGTAAACTCAGCACCAGTGTGTGTGGAGGAAAAATCTAAATAAAACTCAGTATCTGTGCCGTTCAAACCCATACTGCATGGGTCTTCACACCACTAAAAAGAGGAAAGAGGTAATCGTGGTAAACATCAGCTGACCCCGTCATCTCTCCTGACACACTTGAGCATATTGTTAAAGGGGTGCAGGAATGATTACTGCTGTTAAATTATTTGCAGGACACTAAATGTCCAGCTCCGGCCCGGAAGAGTTTAGAACTGTAAGCTTGTTATACCGCAGGAAACAAGAATTCTGCTGCCTGTCTGTCTCCAAGCCTCACATGGACTTTTACTTTGTACTGACCTTTACACACACACACACACACTCACATATACAGAAATAGCATCTATATTATTACAGGAAAAGGTCAGTGAGAATGGATTGTACATACTGTATGAAGGATGTGTAGGAGTGCAGAAACACCTACACATATTCTGCGTTACAGCTTCATTAATCCTTCTTTTGTGTGTTCTCTGAATGATGTGAACTCACTTTTTTTGAGGTGTGTGTGTGTGTGTGTGTGTGCGCGCGTGTGTGTGTGTGTTCGCTTTCAGGTTTCTGACCTGCAATTGCATCACTGCTGGAAAAATCATTTCTTGATGCAGGTAGAATGAATCAGAAAAAAACGTAAAAACAGCGATACTATTTTAATCACACACACGTGCACGTCTTCTGCTCACTGATACCTTCTCTCTCTGTGACACACACACCCATGAGGTCATGTTCACTCGGCGTATTTCCATGGCCACGCACACAAAGACCTGTTCATGCACACAGGCTCACGCACACAGTGCTAAAACAGCATTTTGTCCGTGAAGTCTATTTCCATGGTTAAGTTGTGATGAATGGGACTAAGTTGAAGTCAATGAGATAGCGCAACGCCATAATTCAATTCAGCACAAACTGGTGCGCAGGCACGCACACACACACACCGCAGATTGTGGGCCATAATTCAACACTTGTGTATTGGAGACACACACACGTTTGTGCACAGAGTCAATGAGACCGCAGTGTACCATAATTCACTGTAAAGATAAATGCCCAGTGTGCATTATCACTGGGTCTGCGAGGCTGGCCGCTGGTGTGTGTGTTGGTGTGTTTTGTGTGTTGTCCTTACTGCTGAGTCTCCTTAATGGGATAACGTCAGCACATCAGGACAGACACACACACACACACACACACACACACACTTATGGTACTGTTATAAACTAGTCCCTACCACCTATTTGTGCTCATGAAAACTTCAATATATCCATTTATTTTTCTGTGGACCTTATTTTTAGGCATTTTATTCAAGTGCAGGTGCATAAAAGATTCTGCTCGGGGAAAAAAAGAAACTTCAAGAAGAAGAAAGAAGAAGAAAATCTCCCAGGCAGACATGTCACCTCCAAACTTTCAAAAACTCAAATAAATTAGCCTTTAATGAGGGGTTGAGGGAGGAACACACTACCTTGAAACTGCAATAAAGGCACTATTATGACTGCCAGAAAAGATGAGCAGGAAGCCGACAAGACAGAGCTGATTTTATTGCAAAAAAAGACAGGCTTCTTTATGTCATGTGAGTCACCCACACACCGTGATGCAAAAGCTTTCCAGATATGTGTGAGCTTAAGAAAGTTGGTGTACTAATGGTGGTTAATCCTGGACAAATATTACAAAGTGGAGCCAGAAGTTTACTGAACTACTACATCCGTATGTTTGGACTCCGGAAACAGATGATGTGACTAAATCTCAGCAAGCACGCAGCTCAAGTTAATAGTAGTAGTAAGTAACTAAGCGTTGAAGTACCCGAGTACGCTATCTGCCCTCTGCAAAATCTCAAATGTTCAAAACAAGGCGGCTATAGTTAGGCTACAGCATTTTTCATGTTATAAATTAAAATGCACACGTCTGATGTACTCCTTTCTCCCCGTGGGGACATTGCACTGTAGATCTGACTTAATAAGTATACAGCGCAAACTAATTACAAAGCTTAATACATGAGTAAACAACCCTATGCAACACTTGAACACATTAGTACAATCCACTCCTCCTCAATAATTACGTGTGTGTGTGTGTGTGTACGGGCATCCAGAGAACCTCCTCTCCTCTTCGGTTGTTTTGTGGCAGTGTACGTATATCAATTTGCTCCTGGAAAACACAGTTTAGCTGAACTGCTGTCAGTGAAAACAAGCATTAAACGGGACAACAACTCGCTTCCTCCGGGCCTGAAAAAGCAAATGCGGTCATGCCGATTCACCCTGAAGCTCAGGAAGAGATGCAACTTGCAGTTTTTGTTGAGCTTTTCGACTTCTACATAGCGCGATACCAGATTCCACCCCCCCCCCCCCCCCCCCCGTCCAGGTGCAACACGCCTGGCTGATCCGGGCCAAAGGTTCAGAAGCAGAAGCTGTTTATAATGCTTTTCTGTCTGCATCTCTTCGTCTTGCTCCCCTCATTAGTCCTCCGTGGCAGTTTATGCCTTTTAGAGGACACACTTTATTACCACTGTAGGGAAATTCTGTTGGTCAAATGCAATAAAAAGGATACAAGATGAATTATACAGCAATCTGAACTCACCCTCGCACCCGGACATCAATCACATGCTCGCCCGTGCACACACACAAACCCGCACATACACACACACACACACACACACACACATGCATACACAAGAGACTAGGCTTCAATGAAACAAAGCATCTGCAATCAAATGTAAAATACAGTCCCTAGCACTCCCTCAATCTCTCTCATTCCTTCGCATCCTCCTCCATCCATCTCACCATTATTAAATTACACGTCATACTAATTCAATAACAGAGTATTGCCACCCGAAGTCAGATCATTTCGAAAATTCTATTTACATTTGCATCTTCAAGGCATTCTGATACAGATCTTCATCTGAAATGTCAAAAAAATAAATAAATAGGCAAAACTGCAAAATCGAATTCCTTTATCCTTTTTCAATCAGCTGAAAACAAAATTGTGCATCGTAGTCAACATCTGGTGAGCGGTGGGAAAGACATTCGTGTCACAGCTGGTTTAACCGTTGTTCTGTCCCCTCCTGCTCATCAGGATCATCGATAATTCTCAATAACCTGAAGATGACGCTGTGCTTGAAGTGCATCAGACACCAGAGCTTCTGTTTAAACCACAATCCTTTCTAAGCCTTGACCGCGTGTTTTTAACATTCATACCATGTCATATGTTGTAGAATGTGAGAACTGACACCTGAAAGTGTTGGCATTGGACGTAAACAAAAAGAGATTACCATTGAATGATGTCTAAAGTTTTGCAGAACAGTCTGATATCTGCATTCTTGTCTGTCTTTTTTTCCTTCCTTCCACAAGCATAGGAAAGTTATGACTCTCTAGCCGTCTCCCTCTGTCTTGTGCTTTTCCACCCACTCCATCGCTCCGGCTGCCTGTTTCCCTCTTTCACATCCTCTCACCATCTCTCGCTCTCATATCCTACACATATTTCTGTTTCTCACCCTCTCTCTCTTTAGCTGGCCCTAGAAATGGCAGCATGTCTGTTCAAATGCAGCTCCCATCAGTACCACACACACACAAACACACACACACAAACACACTGGAGGGGGAACAAATTATTCCAGGACAGGCAAACTGTTTTGTTTGGTTCTCCCTTGTTTGTTTTCTCTCCCTCTCTCCACCTCTCTGGCTCCCTTTCGCTCTCTCGCTCCCTCCAACAGATGGGGTATTTTAATGAAATCAGCCTTGCCTGTTCCCATCTGTGTGAGAAATGAATTTCACCATTTTTTAAATGAGGGAATTTACAATGAGACAGGCTGGAATGCAGGGAACCCCGGCATCAAGTTTTTTTGTTTCTTTTCTTCTGACTCTGCTCTTGTTTCTATTATGCGTGTCCATGTCTCTCTCTCGCTCTCTTTTTCCTTTCTTTCAGTACAGGGCCGTTACTATACATTTCATGTTTTTGTTGAGACAGCACGTCTAAAGCCATAATAGTCGTACTTTTTTGCTTTCTTACCTGGATTTAGATGAGCAGATTGATACCACTCTCATTCACCGATCACCGCATCTTTTTATGCAGTTTTCACAAAGATTCTGACATTCACTGTTTTCTGATTTGGGATTTGTTCTTCAGTATATACGAACAGAATGTACTCACTGTGGCTTAGTAGCCTTTTTCAAATATTAACGGTATTTGTAAACAGCACAATACTGTTTTAGGCTAGGTTATAGAGTTGATAACTTTTTAAAAACGTATTTAGCATCCTATTCGCCTTTTTTGCGTTATTTTATTTCTACTGACGCTACTAAATATGACAGCCTATTTAGCGTTCACTTCTTGCAGACGTACCTCCACTTCAGAAATATTGAAAGATTTTTTTTTTTTATGTTTGGAGTCCTGCGCTCCACCGCCTTCAGACTTTGGTTTCGGCGTTTCAGGTTCTATGTGTGCACACGGCCCTGCAGTCTCATGCCCTTTAATGGCGGCTGGCAGGTGTTTACTGATGCGGATTAGGATCAACTGGCACACGGCTTCCATTTACGAGGACAGTGTTCATCATTATGAGAACACAGGTATACACACTTCTTAGGAACTTTACTTAGGAACAAATTTACAAAGACACCAAAGAAAATATTGGTGAACGAGCCCCAAAGCCTTTATGGCAAATTTGTAGCTGCAGTCAGTTAGCTTAGCGTAGCATACAGACCAATATTTCATTATTCAATTATCTATTCATTAATAAAGAATGAAGGGACTACAAGACCATGGTGAAGTCTCTATTTATGTCAGTCGCATTGTAATTGTTTCTCAAAATTGAAACCACATTTCCCATAAACCCCAATGCTTTCTGTTGCAATGATGATGGTATGTCTTCCCTCCCTTCCTTTGATGTCAGTCTGCATTACTTTTCTGAAAACAATATGATTTTTCTTCTCAAAACTAAGCCCTGAGAGAATCTTTGACAGCTTTGGCTCATTTTCCACAGCATCCTCCTACTATGTGATGACATAAAGAAACCCTTGCGGCAGATTTCTCCTGTAAGTGGACCTGGTGGCACACTTTGGTTGAATTAGCGCAGCAAAGAGAGATAACCAAACCTGAGGTGACAGTCCCATTAAGCTAGAGTAGCCCTACTTAGAGCGCACTTGAGCACTCATTAAAACCACAGACGCAATGTGGTCGACTTATACTTCAAACGAAATAATGTATCTTTTATATCATTACATGAAGACATGTCATGATATTATATATTACATTTGCTAGAATTGTAAAATCGTACTAAAATGGAGGGAGTTTTCGTCTGTGTCTGTCCTTTGATTTTCTCGACAACCGCTTGGTCCGTTCGACTTCACACTTGGCGGTGTATTGCTGAAGAACCAAGGGAGGGCAGTGTTGGAATTAGCTCTGGCAGCAGAGGTGCCGCTACCTTATTAACAACCACTTAGGTGTCACTGGGCATGGCATGAAACGTCCGACTGCTCCAGCGGGGCTGCACAGTGGCCAACAGGTCAAACTGGTTGTACTGGGCAGCAACCAGAAGTCAGTGTGCATAATCCCTTATGTCCAGTGTGTCATGGTCTGGAGGAAACGTAGATCTACTGGAGGTCCAAGTGTCCACAGGACAGAGCATCTTTACACACCTAGTTGTTGTTGTTTTATTTAGTTAATTTTCATTTCATTTATCGGTCTCATCTTTTCCTTGACGTGTATCAAATTTAGGAGAATTTGTTTCCAAACTTTTTTTGTTTTGCCAACATTTTTGGCTTTACTTTACAGCATTTATTTTGAATTCCCATGAATTTTTCTTCTATAAATATTATAACAAAGTAAGTATATACATCTGCAAGTGAATTTCTGAAAAACTGTCAAACCAAAACACATACATTTTTACTGGAATAAATGTCATTGGTATTTTACTTCGAAGGTTCATTAAATTACTTCTAAAACAGACACAATACTGTATTTCATAGCATGCAAACTTTGTCTAACTTCATCTGTTGTTATTATAGTGTTGTATACATTTAAAAGTTATATCGGTTTCTTTATGAGTACTCTGAAGGACTCGTGCAATCTTTCAAAACTGAATTATCTAAACAGTGTAGTTTCACCAACAGGTCGCAGACTGAAATGTTGACTTTTGGGGACGTCATGTGTTCATCTGTCAGCGACGCAACGTGCGTGTTGTGTTTTCAAAAGAAAGTGTTTGCGTGCTATTTGCTTGTACACATGCATCTGTGTCAGAGAAAATGCATGGATACGTTTGTGAGGGACTGTGAGTGGGCCAACACATGTGCATGGCAGCGTATGTTTTCTCAGGTGTGTTTTCAGGAAGGGAGCTTTCAGACATGATGACTGACGTCACCCACATTATATACACACACACACACACACACACGTAAGTTGGCAGGTTAAAGCAGTTAGCTACTTATAAAACAGAGAAGTCATTCAGACAAACTACACCTGCTTTTGAGACGGCTTAACCAGCAATTACACGGGAAGAGAGAGACACACACACATGACGATACCGAAATAAAATTCCAAGCAGACTATTGGGGAGGTGGCCATAATAATTACTGATATAACTCACCAAAGCAAAATATAGTTAGAGAAGGAAAAGCAACAGATCCTTAAAGTCTAAATTTAGCTGATAAACAGCTCTGTCATACAACCTGTGTGTGTGTGTGTGTGTGTGTGTGTGTGTGTGTGTGTGTGTGTGTGTGTGTGTGTGGGGCAGGTGATGCGTCAGTAACACACTTGTTGCAGCAGCAATTACAATATGCAAATCGAGGGGTGTTTGGGTAGAATCTGATAGGCTATGCTTAACCGCACTCAGTGCTGATTGATCATGAATATACATGATCCAAGGCAACATTTGATCGATTGGCAATCACGAATGCATACATGCTCAGACAGACAGGAAGACACACGCATGTATGTGTTGCATGTGTGTGTTTATCCAAGTGCTTACGTATGAGAAGCTGTGAGACTGCTGTGTGTGTAGGTGTGTGTGTGTGTGTGTGTGTGTGTGTGTGTGTGTGTGTGTGTGTGTGTGTGTGTGTGTGTTTGTGTGTGTGTGTGTGAATATGAATAAGCGTGTGTCGTGATTGTAAACAAATATGCAAGCCTGCATCTTCCTCGTAACCCTCATTATCAGGACTCGGGCGAGGTGCCTGGAAAATATGCAAATAGTTTTTGCTCCGAAAATATGCAAATGAGGTTTGGGCACAGAATTAATTGGACTTCCGACGTTCTACAGAACCTACAAGCCGTCAAACTGCGTGAAGCGTGATTACGAGATCATTTGCATATTAGTCCTATTAAGGGACATTAGCGATTAGACCGAAGAAACCGGTGTTGACTTGTTGCGTTGATGAGGCATGTGAAAGGTCAACAAGTCAAAACCCCACAGCGGCTGGGAAAGTCTGGGCAGGGCGACGTATGAATGAGTAATCTATGCTTATGAGTAAAGCGTTGCTGTCGGCTCGCAGAACTTTATAATATTTTGGATAGTTTGCAAGGGCAGGACATTTTACACGTTTATTGGAGAGAAATTCAAAGCTGCTGTTGTCAACGCTTTTATATTAACATTGGGTCAAATGTAAGGGTCGCTCGCATGTCATGAACCCGGTCAGAATTACCACAAAAATCTGCATTCGCCTTCGCTCCATGGCATGTATTGGCAGTTTTCAGGTCATTGTTTTGGTTTTACTTTCTATTTTCACGAATAGTCTTTTTTTTGTTTTTGTTCCAAAAAAGCTCTGAAAATCCCACGGTGCAGGAACTACTTAGCAACAGACGGCAGACAGGCAAAGTTAGCGACTAGCTGGTGAACGTAGTGCAGCATTTAGCATTGTAGTTTCCTCAGGGATTGAAAGAGTTTAAAGCATTCACATTGTTTACTCATATCATTTATCTTTGCAGCACATGATTGTGTGCGATGGAACTGAAAACAATATTTTTGACATTACGTCCTTTCTCAGGTAAGAAGACACCTTTTATATAAATGAAGGCTGAATTGGCCTCTAAGGGGCAGACGTATGTAAAACCTGACAGATAAATGGCTACATAAGTTATTGCCAACTGCCTTTACGTACACATACAGTTGACTAGACATGTTCTCGTCACTTGATCAAGTCCAATAATTACTCTCCTTTTCTCTCCTAAGAAAACTATGTGGGTCTTTAGATTTCCAGTTGAGTATAGTGCATTTATCAAAGCAGTCCCTGACTACAAGGACCGATGAGAGCGGCTGAGACTGACTCATACATCAGGAGTAAAGACAAAACAATGCACGACAAGAAACTAAAAAAAAAGACAAACCCCATAGAGCTCCAGTTTGGGTTAGAAAAGGAGTTTGAGCTCCTCTAGTGGAGCAGCTGGGTAATGAGTTATAAAATAACAGAAGTCACTGATCTGTGTGAATGTGAAGCATCACATTGCGTATGAAGTGGTTGGATCCTCAGCAAACAGCCCCTGGGTAAACATAGGGCTGGCTGGCGCTGATTAGCAGTCAGATATTCTTCTTAACAGGGACGGCTTATCTCACGTCTCTGTGTCATTGTGTTCACCGGCTCCACTCTCTGTCTGTCATTCAGCAACTTTCAGGTCACTGGGCTCCAAGCAGGCTTTCAGCAGTACGCCCCTCGCTCAAATTACAGACAGGAAATGTAGACATGAATGATAACCAGCGACAGGCACTGTGCTCATAGAGAGAGCAAACAGCATGTGCTAATATCTGCGTGTGTGTGTGTGTGTGTCTGCATTTAAAGGTGCGGCAAAGAGCCCCATTAATTATGCTTTTCTGTAATCTGTTTCTGGTGTGAATGAACACTTTTGTGCGTGTGCTGGGGGGTTTATCAGGGCTAAACACAATACCTGTGTGTGTTGGGGAGTATGAAATTAATCATTACTACTTCATGAATCATTACTAAAGTCTACCATTATTGCTACTTCAGGGTCTGAACACGCCTCTCTTGAGAGGGGACTCATCTTTGAGCTTCTGTTTTCGCTGCATTACATTCAAATGGGCCTTTTTCAACGAGAGTTGAGTAAGTACAGGAAGTTGTGTCTTCCACTTGAGACAAAGCTGGTAGCTGGTAATCCTCTTAGCTACCGACAGTGCTTTGTGTGGTGTTTTGGATGTGGCCACTCTGCTGATGTGATTAAACTTTGTACATTACCACCTGTGACTGCTAACAGGCAAACTAATTACATTTGAGTTGCCATTTCACTTCTATGTCATATTGAGTCCGAGTTATCATGTTCATGTGCGTCGTTTCTGTCAGAAGGACTGGCGAGCGGCGAGTTACGTAAACGAACATAATTGTTCACTTGACATTGACTGGAGGCTGAAAGTTTTTACAACAACCTATATATCGTCTTCCACACAGTGTCATGGGCATTTTTCCGTCTCAATTGTCATTATTTTTAGAATATCTGGACAGGACAAAGGCACCGAGATGATTGCAATAGAAGAATAAAAGGATACACTGACTTATACAGTATTAATACTATAGCACATGTACAGAATTAATACTATATCACATGTACAGAATTAATACTATATCACATGTACAGAATTAATACTATATCACATGTACAGAATTAATACTATAGCACATGTACAGTATTAATACTATATCACATGTACAGTAGTAATACTATATCACATGTACAGAATTAATACTATAGCACATGTACAGTATTAATACTATATCACATGTACAGTATTAATACTATATCACATGTACAGAATTAATACTATAGCACATGTACAGAATTAATACTATATCACATGTACAGAATTAATACTATATCACATGTACAGTATTAATACTATATCACATGTACAGAATTAATACTATATCACATGTACAGAATTAATACTATAGCACATGTACAGTAGTAATACTATATCACATGTACAGAATTAATACTATAGCACATGTACAGTATTAATACTATATCACATGTACAGAATTAATACTATAGCACATGTACAGTATTAATACTATATCACATGTACAGAATTAATACTATATCACATGTACAGAATTAATACTATATCACATGTACAGTATTAATACTATATCACATGTACAGAATTAATACTATATCACATGTACAGAATTAATACTATCACATGTACAGTATTAATACTATATCACATGTACAGAATTAATACTATAGCACATGTACAGAATTAATACTATATCACATGTACAGAATTAATACTATAGCACATGTACAGAATTAATACTATATCACATGTACAGAATTAACACTATAGCACATGTACAGAATTAATACTATAGCACATGTACACTATTAATACTATATCACATGTACAGAATTAATACTATAGCACATGTACACTATTAATACTATATCACATGTACAGAATTAATACTATAGCACATGTACAGTATTAATACTATATCACATGTACAGAATTAATACTATAGCACATGTACAGTATTAATACTATATCACATGTACAGTATTAATACTATATCACATGTACAGAATTAATACTATAGCACATGTACAGAATTAATACTATAGCACATGTACAGTATTAATACTATATCACATGTACAGTATTACTACTATATCACATGTACAGAATTAATACTATATCACATGTACAGTATTAATACTATATCACATGTACAGAATTAATACTATATCACATGTACAGTATTAATACTATATCACATGTACAGTATTAATACTATATCACATGTACAGAATTAATACTATATCACATGTACAGAATTAATACTATATCACATGAAAAAAAGTGTAGTTCCAACAGAAACACCTGTTAGCCGAGCGAATTTACGTCTACAAATTAGGAATTGTATACATCTTTGAATTCAGCAGCTGTTCTGGAACTTTTGATCATAACACATGATTGACCCAGTTGTCATAGAGGGTGTTCAAATATCCATCTTTTTGGAGCACGTAAAAAACAAATCTCTGTCGCGTCGGGTTAAAAACTGAGGTTCAATGTTCCTGTTCTTGGGAGACCTACCATGTTAGACATGCCATCTTCAACACACAAGAGGAGTCATAGACCGCACACATTGATGAGTCACTTTCCCACCAGCTTTACAGTAGATCCTTCACACATAATAAAATGAAAAACGAATAACTCCATGGAGGGAACTGAGCCATTTCAGACGGAAAAGACCCTAATATGAATGTATTTCCTCCCTGGAATTCCTAACAGAACAAGTACAGGTCAGTATGTGTGTGTGTGTGTGTGTGTGTGTGTGTGTGTGTGTGTGTGTGTGTGTGTGTGTGTGTGTGTGTATATGTACTGTATGTATGTTTGTATCTGTATCTCAGTAAAGCACGACTGCTGAATATGTCTTTTAATGAATTTAATAGTTCCATCATTTCTCTATCAACCATGAACGCTGGTGTTCCACACACCCACCCCCACACACCCACACACACACACACACACACACACGTTGATTCTACGTTGGTGTTCCTTATTATTTACTTCAATTGAAGAAAGATGCCAACTGGAAAAGTGACTAAGCAGATGTGTGTGTGCATCGCAGTGTTTATGAGCATGTATACCTCTTTCTTGGAGGAATTTGTTAAGTAATCTGACTGCGGAATTGAATTATGTCGTCATAGAGACGAGGACTAGGTTATGGGATGTTTAAGTATGGTCAATTAGTGTTACTACCGCAACATGTGTGAGAGGAAAACAACGAAGGCAGAGAAGCATGCAGAGGAGGAAAGAGATATACAAGTGGAGAAGGAAGGGAAAAGAAGAAAGAAATATTTATCAAGAATCTCCCGGCTGAAATGTCCGTCCTGACCTCTGACCCGCCAAAAGCAGACCACTGAAAGCAGACCATCCTTTAGGAAATCAATGCTGAAAACAACTTTTCTGGATGCCAGCCGTCTGCAAGAAACAGCAGCAGCTTGTTGGGTAGAGATGTCTCGACCAAAAACAAAGCTTACCTCACCTCAAGACACAGAACCAACAACGAGACGGATAAAGAGACAGCAAAGAGACAGAATCAAGGAGAAAGTGAAAAGGGGAAGAGGAGGACAACCAAAGTGAAACAGTCGTCAGACTTCAAAGCATCCTTGTATCCGAGCTGTTTAGAATTTTAAATCCAGATCCACCAAAACAAAAGATGAAACGATACTTTAATCCGATAATCGTTGCAATGTTTAACAGAGGGAAAATATTTCTGAATACATTGATGTTTATGTGGGTGCCGGAGTGAAATGAGCGTAGAGCATGATAAGATGTTTAATTTCAGTTTAAGTGGATTTGTGTGTTTTCTTTTTGTTTGTTGTTGGGCATTTCTTTTCTGGTTGCGGTGGGCATGTGCATCTGCATCTGCATGTGTGTGAGTGTGTGTGTGTGTGTGTGTGTGTGTGTGTGTGTGTGTGTGTGTGTGTTTGTGTGTGAGAGAGTGAATGAAATAAAGAGCTATTGTCTGTGTTTGTGTACTTTCACCAGTATTTACAATACGTCCAATCTCATCTCTGGGCATTTTGAAGAATGCACATCTTGACTTTTTTTTTGTCTACACTGATGTAAACTGTGTTTTATGTTACATTTGAACTGTAATGTGCTTATTTTCACTCAATCCACTGTAAGAGCTCGGACACATCAGCCTCGTCTGCAGTGTTAACAGTTTTTAATGTCCAGCAGAATCGCTGTGATTCTCGAATTTGTTCACACATGATGTAATTATGAAGCTGCTGGGATGAGGTCTCCAAACTACGTTTTGTCACAAAAACACGGGAGATCAGTCGCTGCGTTACGTTTATTCATGCAAACATCCAACACCCTAGTTGCAAGATCAACAATTGCTAATGCAATACATAACTCACCCAGGTAAGCTACAGGTGAGGAGAGTCGATAGCTCCCCGACAGGTCAAGATATTTAGTGTGCTAGATATCTGGAATATACTGGGACACCGGCGAGCCTTTCGACAAGCATCTTTGGACAGTTCACACATTAAAAAACAAAAAAACTGAGCGGAAAATCATTGCTAAAGTCCTGTAACTAGGCATAATAAACCACTAAGTACCGGAGACCAAGAAATAGTTAAATATAGAGTAAATATTAGACTCACACTCACAAGGCAGCATCAACAAGAGTCGAAATAAATGTTGCACCCTGTTTGCTGAATGTGTAAATACGCAACTGTTGACTAAACTGTGTTCACAGTTTGTAGCGCTGCTCTGAGGCGACCAAAGAGGAAAATGAATGCAAGTTGAACTCAAATCCTGCAGCCTCAGCGATAAAAGCATTTCTGTCAATAAACACCCACCATGAAGTTAATTTCCTTTGAGGAAATGTTAAGTTATTGTTCTGTTATTTCTGATTTGTATCTAAAAACAAAAAAAAGACAAGACTGTCAAGTTACACAATTCAAAAAAATCAATTAACTCGTTAGATCACATTGAAAATGATTGTTTTGCTCGAAGGAGACGACCACACAGCGTCGATGCTCCCGACTCAGCATGCAGGCAGCTTTCATGGTGTTTCTCTGTTTTCTTGCCAAAGCATCTGCTACAGTAGTGTGACGCGCATACACGATGTCGACGTCTATGAAGTAATTACCATCGAGGATGTGTGGACAGTTGATTTTGTACGATGATTGATTTATTTTTCATCCGCTGAAAGAATCTCATTTTCTCATCACTTAGCATGCAAGTTAATCGGTGGGCCGATCTCCCAAACTCCCAGTGTGTGTGTGTGTGTTAAATCAGTGCACAGCTGCGAGCGCTTGGTTGATAAATAAACTGACAAATGCAGCCCATACATCTTCGTTTACATGAAAATGTCTGTTTAGACAATCTGCACATCAAAATATCCCGAGGCCATGTACTCTTACACAAACCTATAAGGGGGGGGGGGCAGCTTTTCCATTCTTGGGGTTAATCACATGTTGGTGGGGCAGGATGGGCCCAGAGGGAGAGGAAAGTGAAGTAGAGAAAGAGAGGGGTGATTAAAAAAAAGAAGGAAGGAAGCAAAGTTGACAACGTTCCCTTCTCCCAGCCGACCGGCCGACCTAGCGGCAAGGACCAGTGGTGTATAAAGTACTCAAAAGCCATACTTGAGTAAAAGTAAAGATACCTTACTGGAAAACTACTCAAGTAAAAGTAAAAAGTCACCTCTTAGAATACTACTTGAGTAAAAGTCTTAAAGTATCTGATATTTATTGTACTTAAGTACAAAAGTACTTAAGTATCAAAAGTAATTTTCTGATATTAAATGTACATCATAACCTGAACATTAAATGAACATCATAACCTGTTCATTGAAAGTAAAAGTACAAGTAAATGCTGTTAATAAAAAAGCAAAGGGTCAGAATTTTGAGAATTATGAAGTTTATTCTTTTAAGTGCTGTGGCATCATGACCAAGGACATGGAGCTGTGTTGAACATAATTGGGTTGGCTGTGATCCATCCAGGAGCAACAATGTTCAACATAATATATTGTACATAAGTATACTTTTGCATCTACTATGAACTTATCATCATAATTCTCCGAAAAGCAATATGACACTATGAAGGAGTTGTAACAGTGCGTTTATAAGTCTGCTCATTAGACTAGAGGATATAGAGGGCAAATGCATAATATTATGTTCAGCAAAACATATCCACTTGATGCATCAGGTCAGTGGTTTGAGAAAGGACGCCTGCCTTGTAAACTCCTATGGGCCTGATTTGAACACAACAGACAAAGGTTTTGCTCAAGATGAATCTGCAATTGGGCGACTGCTCCTCCATCATAACTCCATCTGATCATCCACAACATGACTCAAATATCAAAACATGATCAATACTAAAGTAACAACCCAGTCATTACTTGAAACTGAAACATGTCCTGTTCATCTTCAAAAGAAGTTGGTTTTCAAAATTGCGAGAATTCAGTCTCTCTCTTCTTGGGTGAAGACTAGTCCTGCGATGCTAAATATCCTTTCACAGGCCGCTGAGGCAGGTAGAGGTGTGTTCAGCGTTATAGACAGCTTGCACACAGCTGCGAAGAATTCCCCGAATGCTGCGCTCTCGCGGCTCCTGTCAATCCGTGTATACAGCTACAGCTAACGTTAGCCAACTAGTGCTGCACAACTCTCAACACTTCCTCAGCTCACTAACTCGCTAGCGATCCACGGGTGTTGGTCTTCGTCACCACCGTCGTTTGTTGCGGGAGTAGCAGGTGCTTCCATTTCTGCTTCCATCATGAAATCAGTCATCGTAGAGTGGAATGCTACTCATGTAGTCGCCCGCTAGCTTATAGCATGTAGCATCCTGGGCATCACTGGGAATCAAAACACCGCGGCTTTGAGAGCACTTGTTTGCAATTGTGCATTAACGTGATTAACCAATGATTTAACTTGCTGCTAGGACCACTGATTCACCAAACCTGCTGGCTTGCAGTCTGTGTTCCACCACAGTCCCCGACGCTGCTCTCATCATTCATTTTTTTCTGAAGATAGATTTGATTTTGTAGCGAGTAACGAAGGTTTCAGGGGAAATGTATCGGAGTAAAAGTATCAGTTTTCTTTGCAAAATGTAGTGAAGTAAAAGTAAAAAGTAAACAGAAATATAAGTAGTAAAGTAAAGTACAGATACCCAAAAAAACTACTTAAGTACAGTAACGAAGTATTTCTACTTCGTTACTATACACCACTGGCAAGGACTACTGAGCAGGTCAATGGGGAAATTGCCCTCGGACATCTAACCACGGGGGTGTCGGCCTGGGCAGGACTGACGGCAAGACCACTGGCGTTGAGCGGCCCGCGCGAGGCCCGCACGAGCTGAACGTTACAAATCTAAAACGTGTGTGTCAGGTGAGCTCTTCAACTGGAGTTAATAACTGTTAGCATGTGAAATAAGTGCCTGGAGAAGTGGCTCCCTAACAGTGGAGGTCAGGGCCACATGAATGCCTTACACTGGAGATTACAGACACGGTTACATCATGTGAGCCGTTTCAAATGTCGGTCTCAGATTCAGAGCACTTTGCGCTCTTCTTGAAGACAGACACGATAACGAGTTCAGATGTTTATTGAATACAGACAGAATACACCATCTGCAATAAATATTACCATTGTTATACATAGATTGATCGTGAGAGCGGCTGCAGTGGCCTCCTCAAACCTGAGTCTGTCCTTGACCACTCGACAGTGTGTATACAAATAAGCAGAGCCGTATATAAACACTGAACGCTCCTGCTTTGAGTGCAGAGACCATCTTTGTTACCCCCCCCCCCCTCTCTGTATGTCTGTTTATATTCATACCACTCTTTGAAGTGGTCATAACATTGCGTGTTAGTTTTGATGCTCGAATGAACAGACTGTTTTCATGTGACGCAAAATGGAAACTATGATTCTCTCTCTCTTCGGCGTTCTCTGTATTTCTCTCACCCGCAGCGCTTCTCCTCATCTGCACTCTCACCCTCTCTTTTATCTCTTTCACCCATCATTGTACTTCCGCCGTTGTTTTCGGCAATTATGTCTCTTTGAATATCATCTCATGCGCCATCTTGTCTCGCTCACTCACACGTTTTCTTATTTTTTGTTCCCTCTGTCATTATCGTGACTTTGCTTGGTGAGTTGCATTTGTACCATTTTATATTCTTGCGATTCTCCCCGTCCTCCGTCGACCCAAATGGTGTTTTGAGTAGCCAGATTCCGTTCCGATACCCTTGTTATGGTTACGGTTATGTATTCGTGTGTGGGTTTTTCTCCTTCTAATTACCTCGGTATGAAAAAATGTGCAAGACGTCATGTTGGGCTTATCATCATATTTGTGCAAGCTGGTCCTCATCAGTGGCTTGTAATGTTCGAAAAATATGTGATCAGAGAGACAGAAAAATGGAGAAAAGATACATTTCTTTCTACTTTAGTCTTACAAAATCTAAAACTGCATAGCTTTCCCATATGTTTCTGACACATCCCTGACTTCAGCTTCAACTTATTGATTTCTTAAACCAATCCACGTGTTGTGATGCACAGTGTGACTCAGTTATGCTGTGTTGAACCTCTTTCCTCACTTTTCATGTTTGTGTTGGTTTGTTGTGGCTCGTCTTCTTTTATATCAAATTGTCATGGCAGTTTTTTTTCACAGAGTTTGTTTCATGTCTCAAAGCCCCACAAATCCTAAACTAAATCATTTCACCATTGCACAGCCAGTTTCAAAGACACATGGGCATCAATTTTAAAAGGACTGTTTGTTACACTTACAGAGTTTCTCTTCTCTGTTGTAGAAATAACTGTACTGACCAGAGTGCGGGTGTATAATAAACATGTTGCTTTTCATTACATTTAACCAAGACAGCTTGGCCTGAACTATAACTTACATTTTAATACATGACTTTGAAATACATAGGCGTATTTATTTATCTTGGTGCATTTAGCAAAGGAAAGGGACAGGAGCGGTGGCCAAACCCTGCTGAACTATGGTACCGGTCCGCTGAACAGACACTTTCTTGAACAGCTAGCCAGTTCCCAGACTTTCCATAGTTGTCATATATCCAGGTCTGTGAGTATGCATGTATGTGTAAAGGAGGGGGAAGAAGAAAGACTGCCTGTGTACCCTGTGTGTGTGTGTGTGTGTGTGTGTGTGTGTGTGTGTGTGTGTGTGTGTGTGTGTGTGTGTGTGTGTGTGTGTGTGTGTGTGTGATTGCTTTCCCCCTTGTGTCATGTGATTAGATTTGTCTCCTTTACCTTCAGGGTTGTTTTTTTTGTCTGCCAGCCAGTTTATAAAAGCTATGGGTTTTTACACACACACAAAAAAAAACACACACACACACAGGTTCACACAAAAACACACACACATTAAAGACCCTTGTGGCACAGCAGTGCATGGATTGCTGCCAATAATTCATCTATACTACAATATTACTCATGTAGAACACACACTCGCACACTGATGCACACACACACTGCGCACACACACACACATGTGGCAAAGCCATTAGTTGACACTCAAAGCTTTGCAGCAATAACTGCTTTTATCGACAATAATGAAAGGTTTATAGTAATGAAATGTATTAACATTTTTGACTGAAGCTTTTAGTTATGGAATACACAAATGCAGCAGCAAATAAGTCTTTATATTCAGGAGTCCAGAAAGGAAGCCGTCAGGTATTCAGTAAAAGCTCAGAAAAGACCCCGCATTATATTCCTGCTGTCACATGAAAGGGAATGAAAAACCACGCAAATTACCTCTCGATGAGCATACAGAAATACGTGTTGCTCTGCAGGTATCGGGAGTGACGTCTTTGATCATTTGGACAAACAAATTATGAATCGAAACAGCAGAGAAAGCCTCTAATACCCAGACAAATACATTTGACCTTTGAAGATAAAACATGATGCTGTGTCGAAGTGACACTGATAAAGCCTGATGGTTCTCACTGTTTATTTTTTGCCGCATCGCCTAGCAGCCAGAGCTGGCAAAGAGTAAGCAATGAGAGCTGAAACCATGTCCAACGTAGCAGCAAACCTGCATAAAGAACGAGAGGAGAGTGATGATGATGGGGCCACAATCTAAAATAACGTTGTGTATCACAATATGGCACTTTTTTTCCCGGCAGTTCTGTTGTGTACTCCTGTGTGAATTAAATACTTGACAAAACAAAAGTACTTAAAAAATAGATACAAAAGAAATACGTATTTCCAGTTAAAAATGTACTACGTTTACATGCGTTCACATAAATACAGATTAATTAGATTCGGACATTAGTTTGATTCAACTACTCTGGGATATTACCATAGGCAGAATTCTTGGGTGTCGGCAGGTGTTGAACTATAAAGCTGAATTAATAAATGCTGTTGGAAAACACTACTCACAATTTAACCAACAGTTGGATACAAAGTGGACCTTATTCTCCCGTATGAACTATTGCATTCTGGGTAATGGAAGTTAAAGGTTAGAGAAGCTAGTGACTGAAAGGTTACCAGTTGGAGTCCAGTTTGTTCATCGCATTGAGCTGAGCGGTGAGTGTGATGTAAAAACTAAATCGCAATCTTCAAATGAGGTTCCCTCGAGATCTTTCACATCAGAGATGTTTTCGTTCGTATGTTCATGTTATCGATTTTGACAACAGTCATTATTTATCACATTATCTCGATGTAATATTACATCATAATATAATTCCATTGAAAGAAGAGTTATTGCCCCGCCCAAGTTATGTTTGGCAAAGATGATAGTTTGGGTGAAAATAAGTAGGCTACTTCGTAGCTTTTGAAGCAGTTTGTGACGTGCTTGCGTACCAGTGTCGTTACAAACATACTAAAATCGTAACGTACTAACGTAGAAATGTACGACTTTTGGTTTCACACGGGACACGAACACTGGTCTCATTTGACCCATTCATCCACCCCGACCTTCTCCCTAAACGTACATCGTCCCTCTTTAAACTACTACACCTTTACTTCAGTCATAATTACTACAGCCACTAGAGGTCGTCAGCTAAAAACAAACGTTAATATGGCCGATAAAAAGCTGCCATGCACAGACGACCTACAAAGACCTTTTTTCCCGGGTCGGACATCTTCTCACCAGTGCCCGACACACCCTAACCAATGCAGCCCCTTTTTTGAACATAAGACTGACCGGAAAACAGAAAGCAAGCAGAGCTGAAGGAATGTTCAATGTAGCGTGGAAACAGTATGAGAAACAATTCTGAGGCCACAAGAACAAATGACAGAGAGCGCACACGGTACCTGCATATCACGGCCCTATTAAAATGTATAGATCTGAATAATTGTTGTCTCTGAGGGATGTTCTGCATGTTGGGGAGGCATATACAGTAGGTTGTAATGGAGAATATATTCAAAGTGACCCTCTGAATTCTGTGACTGATTACCATTTAAAGCAGGCAATCAGTAATCTGTAATGGATTAGACACGGAGGGTAACTTTCCAAACTTTTCTGCTGGTTCACATCAAAAGATTTGTGAAGCAAAATGGAAATGATTCATCTCGGAACTGTTTCCGTCTCGCACCAGCGTATCGCCACCCCAAATCTTCTGCTGCAACTTGGTCACAGCTTGTTGATTTTTCAGAGGTACAGTTAGTTTCCAGGCTGCGCTGCCACTATACTGCCACTGCCCTCCCACGCACAGATACATAACACAGACAGCTGGACAGCAGGCCCCTTGTATTACCCACTGTCACCGTGTCAGAGCTGTGAGTCAGTGGATGTCGACTATACAATTAAAAGGAAAACTCCACCCTCAGGTATACTCTCTCGCTCTTAGATCCCATCAATCCGCAGTGCTCAGTGCATCCAACAGTTATTTTGTGATTAAGTGTTGCAATTTACTTGTTTGTTTTACCCACTCACTCTCAACCTGTCTGATACTCCAGTTAATGCTTTCCTGCATTCCCCAGAATGACTCCAACCAATCCCTTCGGATCAGAAATGAACTTGTGTGTAGGTGGAGAGAGCAGTGGTGAAGGCAGGAGAGTGAGATTTGTTCCCATCAAGAAAAAGTGAGTCACGCGCTCTTCAGTAAATATGCAACGTGTCTTGAAGTTGCAATGCATTATGGACTATCCAGGCAACCATGGCAGGAGAAATTCATACAGAGTTCTTTATGATTATTGCTTGTCAGTGAGAAAGTCTTAAATAAAATAAACAATATGTACAGCATATAATCGTAGAAAGTCTTTCTCGGGATATTACTGAGCATGTTCCCTCTGGTCAATCTTCAATAACATAAGATATAAGCATTCCTAACAATGCTATTTTAATCATTTTGTGAAAGTCTAATTGTTGTATCATTTAAAGGTGTTTATGGAAAAACATATTTTCCTCCGCTTTCACATTTATTTCCTTAAATATGCCATCTGTTCATTTTGAATTACAAAATAAATACGATAAAATGTATTCGACCAATAAGTTACAACAATTAGGAAAAATAGCATCCACCAAGGAAGTTGGCCCAGATGGAAAATATATTGCAAATTTTCTTATTGCAAATAGTTTTCGGGTGAATTGTTTCCTATTACCTCAGTGTTATTCCATTTATCAGATTGATATTTGGAAGACTGTGAGGTGTCGGCCAGCTCGTGCTTTCATGAATTTACTGCCCCTCTGTAGAAGATGTGTCCAGTTCTACCATCTACTTTTGACAACGCAAGCTTGTATCATCCACAATAAAATCCGGATGTTTAACCGCAACAAATCATCTCTTGACACAAGAATATACTGCCCCAATTTCCAACCTCCCATCCCTACTGGAAGCAAGTATCGTCTGCAGACCGAGCTATCTGATTCACACGGTGATGCGTGGAAATTAGTATGAAAATAAACCTGCCATCACATCCAGAATGAATCGCTGGGACTCAAAACCCTGAACCACAGGAGAATGTTTCCCTCTGGATGTTTCTCCTCTCCTCTCCTTTTCCAGAGTTTCTGGTTAAATGTCAGAAACAATGAGGTTGCGTGATGATTTTATTGCTATAACACTCCATAGCGGGAGCAGGGTTGTGCGCTCGCACACGGACACACATTATATCAATATAAAACTAAAACAGCAGGCATGCAACACATGTGGTTCAAATACAGCAAGGGCCCTGCAATCAGAAACAGCAGTTAGTGCGCAACACACACATACTGTATGCACTAACACACACACACACACACACGGGCAGGTACAGGGAATAATGGCAGTCGTGTGCGTCTGGCTGGAATATTGAATTTATTATCCCTGTTGTGGAGGCGAGACAGATATAGATTTGGAAATATTACTCATGTAATCCACATTCCAATAGAAAACCCAACTCCACCTCTTCCATTTAGTTTTTCATTTTACAGCCCGACGCCGTTTACAACATGCAGCCCAAAATCATCATTTATTTCAAGATTTGTGGTCAAACCGAACGGTTTCCCTCTTTTAATGCTGCAGTGTGGTTTAAAGGGACCACGGTACACCGGATCACTCACATTGGAGACAATGGGTCCTCGACAACCTCCCTTGATGGTCCGCTTTGCCTTTCGAAGACTTTTTTTGGCGTATAACGGCTGTATTAATATTTATTTATTTTGAGCCTGCACTGCTGTGGGACTTGAACCGCCGCAGTTCTTCTTATTTTTACTCTTTTGTGAATAAAACTAAAACAAAACAGATTGCTCATTACAGCAACTTGGGGCATTGATTATGTAAATGATCAAATCCCACGAACCTTCTCGTGAACAGGTGGCATTCACGAGGTTGAAATGTGTGTGCAGTTAAGAGAGTTTTTGTGATTTGAATTGGAACAAAAAACTAGTGAGAGCGTTTTAGGATCAGAATATTTAAAAAACGGTCTTACATGAGGTCCAATGTCAGCTGTTAGTCAAAGTAAAGAAATCTGCAACTTAAATAGCAGGTCAACTCTATTGTTTTAGTGATACGATGCAGACATTGTGCTATTGTGTTGAAGCACTTTGTTGTTGTGTTATTGCAGGTAGCGGAGCCATGAACAGCAGTGAAAAGGGTTTTTCAAAGTCAACCTTGGCGCATTGATGGGAGACAAGGGCCCGTCCTCTTCTTAAATATATCTTTAAAATAGTCTGCTGGTGTGATCACAAAGAGAAAAAGTAAATACTGCTACATGGCAACGCCACACTCGATGGGAACCTTTGAATATAACCATTGAGGGATTGCGGAGCATTTCTCATTCCCTCCCCTCCATCGGTCCAGGAGCGGCAACGGCCTGGCTGCCGGCCCACTTTCCGAGCTGGGGCGTCTTTGTAAGGCATAGCATTACCGTATATTTTATTCATCTGCCTCCGCATCTGTGAAGAATGGCGCTATTCATTGTTGTTGCTCGTCTTGCTTGGCGAAATGGTTCAGCCAATGGTAAAAAGATCGAATGAGCTTGTTTCTTTCTGAGACAAATAACTCTCAGAGGTGAGAGTACCCTCCGTCTCTCTGCTTATTCTTGTTTTTTTTATTCCCAGCTCATCCCTCCGAGGACCATTTGAGGGTCAGAAGAGGATTTTCTGGGCGCTGAGCCGTGGCCTGTTGGTTGTTGCTAATGATGATTTAGGAATTGAAGCTTACTGCTGTGCTCCTTGGTAGTCAAGCTGCATGACAGTGGGAGCTAAGTGCCAATGAATCTAAATGACAATGCCAATGAATCTAAAAGTAAAATGTACACAAATATTTGTTTTATCTGCTATTGCCCAACCTTTCGATGCAAAACACATAAACAAATAAAAAAAAGGCAGTCAGTGTTTTGTTGCGTAATAGCTTATGGCTAAACAATGCACGGGCAAACACATAAAACAAGCATGCAAACCTGTATCAGCCACAAAGATGCACACAAACAAACGATGTTGTTTATCATTCGTTCGAGCATTCTGGGCAACAGACAGACAAATAATGACACAACCCAATTTATTGATCAATTCATATATGAATATTTAATAGCGTAGACTGGTTTGAACTGAGTTTAACACAGATTCCACACACCCAGAAGATGTGTTTCATGCCCGGGGGGAACACTCAGAATATGATTTCGGTGACAGAAAGTGAGGAAAAACTGCAGAGATGATGTTATAGATCAGACAGACGTCATAGATCAGATAGATCCCCTCAAAGCAGATCAATAAATGGTGGAACTAGAGAGTGGATGTAAAAAATGGTATTTTTTAGATTGGATTTTCAACCCCAATTTTTTTGCATATATTTTTTGGGTATTAAATGTTAAGTGTTGTTATTAATACTTTATTAAATACAAATGAATTCCTGTATCTTAAATTTAGCTGAAACAATTCATCAATTCGTTGTTTCACAAAAAATGCTTCTGAAGTGGCAATATTTACCGGTTTTCTTAGTCCATAGTTAATCCATCCCGGTAAAATAAGGTGACACTTTGGGGGTTTAAAGACGTCACCCTGGGCTCTTGGAACTTGTGACACACATACTATTTCCTGACATTTTATGGATTAAACAATGAATGTATGAATTCAACGGCTGGTGAATCGATAATGAAAATAATGTGATAGTTGCAGCTCTAATTAAAAACAAAAAAAATAAATAATGAGCTCTGTCGTACAAATTTATCACACACTAAACAAACGTTCACAGGGTCCCTCAAACACACAAACACACACAGATACACACACAGCCTATTGTCATTGATCTATGCCTCCACTACAACGACACATGCACACAGACAAACAGTGTGCAGCTCATTGCCAATGATGTATGTGTCCAATAGAGACAGTATTGATTAGCATTACATGGCCACAGTAGATAGCTTACTGTCAACTTCAAAATATTCTGGTGCATGTGTATTTATGTGTGTGTGAGCGTGAGAGTGTGTGCAATGTGTGAGGGTAGTTTAATGTATGTGTGTGTTTGTGTGTCCATGCTTTGTGTCCTTTGTTCACATTTTCCTATAACGATAAATACTGTCTGTAACTGACTTGTACCAACTAACACACATACACAAACAGCCATAACTATAATTTGTATCGAACTGCATCACCCTGTCCAAGGCACCAAGATATTTATACACACATTGTCTCAACATACCAAATGAACTGCTCCTGCACAACTCTTTGTCTCTCTATAACAAACACACACACACACACACACACACACACACACATTCCCTACATTACAGCTGATTCTGTGTGTGTGTGTGTGTGTGTGTGTGTGTTATAGAGAGACTAGCACGGTGCATAAAGCAGGTCGTTACTGGTCACAGGTCTGTTGACGCTGGCAGAGTTTTTGTCTGAAGGGAGTCTCAAACACTGGCTGGGAGGCTGAGATCGGGGACAAATAAAACACCCAGAGCCATTTACAGAATATATGGGGACATTAAGTGAGAAACCCTCCCTGATGTAAAATTCACACACTGTGGAGTATTGTATATTACTCATAAACTGCATATACACCAACAGGTAAGGTGCAGCTGACAGGTGAGTGATGCTGCTCATAGTCATTTCACCTGAGGGAAGCCTTTTTTTTATCAATTAGCCTGATCAGTGTTCATCACTTTTGTCACTTATTGTTTTACAGTGGCCATCAGAGACAACACATCTACTGTATGGGGACAACAATGAAAATGCATACGGATGTACTGTATATCCTGTTCCTTCTTTTTACCACATGGACAGTTCCAGTTCATTTTCCTAATATTCCTGTCATGGCCCGGAAATATTCAAGCCCAGAGGACACGTTAGGCTCTCGAGCTCTGTCTTTTTGTAAAAGTCACTTTCATTATTTGAAAATGAAATGTAACGTTCGGTCAAGCTGAACGAGGAATAATTCAACAACAACCGTGATGATGGAAGAGAAAGCTGCCTATAGATACCGGGGTGAACAAAAACGCTGACCTGCACAATGGTTGACGCACTTCCTTTGTGACGTATATCGAGCCTTCATTCCCACGAGAGATCGAAACGCAGTGGCGAACAGAATGACTCGGGCCAAGGTAGCGTGTTTGAATAAGGTTCAATTAAACTCAATAGAGCCGACAGATTGAATAGAGAAAGAATGAGGGAAACGGAGAACAGAGTACCAAATAGAAAATGGAGAGGGACAACACACTTGAATAAAACGGTAACTCTAAATGTGATTGTTCCCATTGATCAAAGGGAACTGACTTTTCACTGTTATTATTTATTCATAAGGTCATTAGTAATGTGGGACTATATGAGACAAAGTGCTTTTACTCTGGAGATGTGAAAGCTGACTGTTCATGGTTTACTGAAGGAATTTCACATCTCGGCCTCTCTCACAGTCTCACTGTTACTGCTGAAGCTGAGCGTTAAGAGCAAGTGTATTGATCTTTGAAAGCGGCACTGACACGACTATTGGAGGAACAGTTTCATACCTTTTTGTCTTTCCTCTTCCTCCAATCTCTCTTTCCTCACCGATTTCATTTGTTTTACTTCGTTGACTCGTCTTTTCTGTTGTCCGCTTTCTCATTCAAAATCTCCAGTTAAGTTTGATAATTACAATATTACCAAAGATAGACTGTGGCAAGGTTAATTGAATTATTGAACTTGTTCTGTGTTTGCTTGCTTTGTCTGGCACAATCTTTCCCCACTACCAACTCAGCCGCACAGATAAAGGAACTAAACCAAATTCAATTGTTCTATCCGAGGCAAGCATTTCATGCACGTGTGAGCTGAAGGAAGAACAATTCTAATTCCTTCAAAGCGGTCCCGGTATCAAAGTCAAATGTTTTCTCGACCTCATGGAAATGTGGAGTTGATAGTTTAAAATGGAAAACATGCACTCATGCCGTTTCTCTCTTTCTCCGTCTCTGAAATTCCTTCCCCCCGTTCTCCCATCATCTACCTCATGAGTATTCAACATCACCTTACAACATCAACTCATTCTCTTTGTATTGCATTCAACAGAAGTGTAATTTGAGGAGGCTTCGCACCTTGAATAGGAATAATAATAATAATGTATTTTATTTGGAACGCACTTTTCATTTTTTTTTAAATCTCAGAGTGCCACAGAGCCAGTACATAGTAAAAAGCATAGTTAAAACATAAAAAAACGATAAAAAAATAAAAACCAGTGAATGAACAGAAACACAAAAGAAATAGCTGACAGTGACTTAGGTCAGAAAGGCTTTCCTGAATAAAAAGGTTTTTAGGCCAGTCTTAAAAGAGACCAGTGTCTGTGTTGCCCTTAGGTGGTCAGGGAGACTGTTCCATCGGCGTGGAGCTGCCGAGCCAAAGGCCCGGTCGCCCATGGTGCGGAGCTTGGTGCTGGGGACCCGGAGGAGCGAGCAGTTTGATGATCTGATCTTTGAATAGTAATCAAATGGAGCAGTTGAAGCAGGTAATGACGGAGGAGAAAGCAACAGGAGCAATACAGCTAAACTAAATTGCAAGGACAGCAATTCAACACACACTGAATATAAAGTTTAGAAAGAGTAATGACGAAGACTACTCCATTAAAGACATGTCTCTCATCTCGCTGTCTCTTGTGATTTCATATATTTTTCAGCTTCTATCTGATATAAAACATACAAAATCCTGAATTATTTCAACCCTGTTTCATGAAAAATCTTTTCACATCCAACTTATTTGCATCGGTAAATACAATTAGTTGGAAAGTCTGTGATGCTGCCTGGATTCCATTTTAATCAACAGAAGGAAGCAATTTCATCTTCAAGCTGTTCACTGTCAACATAGATATTTGTTTTCCGCACAACAAAAGGATGATTAACATTGTCATGGCTCCGTTAGGGCAACTAAAAGCACTTTAAGGCGAGGGAAAGATGGTGGTCTTGAATAAAAGTCAACATTTGAAGCAAAAGACACTTTTTTCCATTTCTCACCATCTGTTTAAGTAACTTAGCAACACATGGAATACAGGAAGCAATCAAAGTGCCCGTACTTTAGTAACACAATCAGCTGCATCTGTAGCATGCCTCCTGCTGCTATATAGACGATGATGTCAGTACCCCAGCATCACGACAATTCAGATTCAAAGTACTGATTAGCGAGTTGAAGGTTATCTTCTTACTGTATGATAGGCCATTAACCCCGCATGAAGGCTGAGGGAGATTACATGGATAGAGATTCAAATAATTCATGGTTTTAAACATAGGCCAAACCAGATGAGGCTATCAGCAATATACAGTTTATCCCGGTAATAACAAAGAACATTTTTTACAGTTGGTCTAACTAATAACCGATATAACCTTAAAAAACAAAACTATTGTTATCATAGCATTGTCATCTGAAATGGCCGCAATCTGAGGCTGGTCTAATATATTTCATTTTTTTACTCCTAATCTGTTTTTGGCCAAAACGTGTTAAATGAGGCTCCAACGAATGACGTCCTCCCGAACCAAAAAACAATCAGAATACCTTATTGACATTGTGACAAATGTGGTGTTAGGTTTCTTCAAAAACTCAAGAGCATTTTTTTTATAAATTTGATAATACATTATTTCTATACATAGATTTAACAATAAAAAAAGACATTTAGTCGTTTTCCAGAAGGGTGTTGTGCAATAAATTAAACTTCTTTCTAATGTGACGTACAAAAAGGCAATTAAGAGATTATACCTGTATGTTTTATGATATTTTTGTGTGCTGTGCACCTGTCCTTTCTATACCATCTACTGTACACTGAATCTGTATTATGATCTTTTGAAAGATGAGTAGATGACTGCAGAACAAACTGTAAGGTGTTCAGCAATCCTTCTTATGACATAACGTCAATTTACAAGCTTGTTTTAATCCGAGGACACTAGCATGAAGTGACGTCATTACAGAGCGAGTATGAATCGTTTCATTTTGTACAACACCACAGTGTGTACAGCAATCTACAGGTTCCTGAGCTTTATCATAATAAATATGCTCTGACCTGTAACTAAACCTGTGCAAATATTTTGGGTCATTGATCTATACTAAACCATTCAAAGAGCTGATGAGGCCCTTCACCAAAACGTATGCTACTTTGAAATAATAATAAAAATAATCATTTTAAAAACAATATAATAATTTGACTTCATGAGAGCTAAACCTCTATTGTGAAATCATCTTTCAACAGAGTATTAATTAGTATTAGTATTAGTATGAAATGATTAAGTAGCGATCATTTCAATCACATAATACCTGATCAGTCTTGTGTTTGTTTGGCCTATCCAGCCACGGCTACCTCCGCCCTATTGGACCCGAGCAGTTGCTCCGAGCGTCTAACATTGCTGCGGATGGGTTAGCATTGGAGCTAGTTTAACGTCCAGTGCGTCTCATGGGTGCCTTGTTGGTCGACTTGGGAACGAGACGGGGCTGACGAGAGCAAAACCGTTTAGAGGGTTCCAAATTGCACTGACTTATGTAAACTGCCCTCCACCAAATGGAGCCCAGCATCCCAAGAGACGTCGTGACGTGTGGTTGACCGCTCCGCTTCAAAAAAGTCCCAACACCATCAATCATAATTTGAGTCACCAGCCTTACTGCACAGTCTCCATTTCAATTAATTAACCATTAATACCATGTGTTGCACTGGCATGAGGATGAATGTGCTGAAAGCAGAGCGGGCGAGCGGCTCCGATAGCGTAAATGAGATGCTTATGAGCAGCTAAATGGATTTGCATGCTGCTACCCTCCCGATATTCAGCCTAGCATTCGGCTAAGCGTTTTTTTTTTCTCGACATCTGGCGTCAAGGGATTATATCCATATTTTATAAGAGTGGAGACAATTGAACCCGAGTAATTACTGAGGTAGATGTGCGAGCAGCAGTCTGGGGAAGTTATTAAGCAGCAACATAAACAACAGACTGATCAACATCCTTAATGAGCACGTCTTGAGTAAAAACGTGCCCTGAATGTTACGCGACTGACCACGTCTTTGCCCTCGGCACACAAAATCTTCCAAGACTTTTCTATTTTTGCAGATTGAAGGAAAAACAAAGCATTATTTTTAAGCATGATTTTTGGCATGTTGTACTTTGCACTAATTGTGGTCTGAAAGCAGCTGTGCATTCAAAATTCTTCTTCATGCAGTCTTCACTCGGAGAAGAAAGCGGCCATCGCCGTCTACAACGATGTCTTTATGTAAATGAGTTAGCAGTGCAGACCAATCTGAAAACCCCTTTTCTTTCAGAAGCCACCGTCTCTTGGAGTGGAAAGCCTGCTCCTTGCAGATAACCAAGTGTTGCTGTCCACCGCCCATCAAAGACAGATTGCTTACTCAATCTGCTGGAGCTGGGCGGCTAAAATTGGGCCCTATAGCTGTAAATCCCAAAACACATCCATAAAGATTGACAACACTGATGATCTGAGACATGAGTTTGCTCCAGGTGCCGGTCTTGAGCTTTCAGTGAGACACACTCCCCTTGTTGTAACAACCAGAATGTCAGAGGGTTACTTACAGCACGGCTGTAAATACATGAAGAGCTAAGGCTCCTAGCTTTTGATAAAAGTTTGATACAAGTTCTGACACTCTGCTGCTCTTCCCCACAGCAGTGTTTCCTGTTGTGCACAACCTTCCAAACCCATGACTACTTATTCTTTAGCTCCCTGTCGTTGTGTGTATTCATACAGTGTCTGAGAGTGCACCCCTGCAGTAAGCATGTACTTACATATTCACATTATTTGGAGGATGTACAGTTGCAAGTGTGTATGTGTCTATTTGTGTCAGGTAGAATGTGTGTGTCGGTCATTCAAGTTTGGCACAGATTGGCGGTGAATTTAACTACTGCTCTGTCACCTTGCTGCTTTGACCCAATATTTACTACTTTATGGCCTTGGGCTGCAAGTATGTGTGTGTGTGTCAGGTTTAATTACACTGGAAAAGAGTTGTGTGCATGTTTTTTCCTCTATCTTCCCTCAATAATATGCTGCACCTCCTTTAAGATTAGAGGTAAGGGTTACAATAAGGGGTTTGATAAAGATAAGGGACGGTTACAGGCGAGGGAATTAATATCCCCCATAGATGGATGGCAAACCATTGAAAATGTTTTTAAAAATTATTAATAAAATAAAAATATGCGTGTGTCAAGGGCATCTCTGGAATAAGAGGCAGGATTTGAAATGTAAATTAATTGAGAAGATAAATGGTGAAAGAGAGGGGGAGAAGAGAGAAAAAGGAGGGGAAAGATGAGATAATAAAATACAGCTCTTTGGCGTTTTTATAAATTATTCGCAAAGAGAGCAACAGGGAGGGCAAGAGACAAACAAAGCAAGACAGAAAATACCATAAGAGAGAATGATACATGCAAAATACAATTTGCCATAAATTAAGACAAAGAAAAGGAGAAAGTTCTCACAAATGAAAAGTAACTAGGTTTGGTATTTGTGCTTAAAAAAAAACAAGCAATTAATTAAACACTTAATTATAAATCAAAAACAGTTGCAGATTTAATTTCTGTGACTAATGAGTTGAGTTTCAAGATGATTTAAATATCAGCTACATCTTTAAAGAAAAAAATAACATAAGCCTCAACAGTTTTAATCTTAAAACAGATTAAGTTTCCTGTAAAAGAAACCTTCTAATTAACACTATTCACTGTGGCACGCTGAATTTCAATCAGCCTGTAAAGATGACTAACTGTTGCTCAGCAAACAAAAAGATGCGTAACGTGAGGGTCGTGGTTTCGCCTGCAGTGATTGGCTCAAAGCCAGCGACTCCTGGCATCAATAACAGAGCAAACCGGAGTGTTGATGAGGTTTTCTGTGGGATCATCAACAGGTGGCAGGACGCCCGTTTGGTGGCAGCTCTGTGCAGTCGAGCAGAGCGACTTCAAAGTCAGACTGTTGACTGTCTGTCCGTCTCACTAACCCAGAGGAAGCTGCAGGTCTCAGCTCAAGCGTCCAAATTAAGACTTACTCCCGTGGCCCATGACGAACGCACCGTCTCCAGATCCCGAAGTTGGTGAACTTTGACCGAAGAAACTAGCAGCCATGAATCGCTGCACGCGTGTGGGTAAACACAGTTTCGTATTTCTATATCAGAGAGTGATACAAAAAAGTATGACGGCCAGATTCACACAGGAAACAGAGAAAAACAGCATATCCCTTTGCAGCAGATAGTTTGATCTTGCTGGCAGTCCAGTACCCTTCACCCTGCATTGCTCCATGCTCTTTGCGTGGTACGGTGACAATGTATCTATAGTAAGTGTGCATGTGTGCATTAGTGCACACATGCACACGTGTCTCTTTTTGCGATTAGGATCATGGATCCGTGTGCGTGGGTGTGTGTTGGCACTTTTTGTGTAACGTGGGCTGTGGACAATTCATCTACATTAGCAAGAGATTAACCTGCTCACCAAACACATCCATCACTTGCACACACACACACATGCACGTACACCGCCTTAGGCAAGGGCAGTGCAGAAAACACACCCACTTGCGCATGCAAATATGTAAAACACAGTGGTGCAGTGCAGCTACAATCATACACACACTTAAAAGAATTTGGAAAAATATGGTTAATTTAAAGACGTTCACACCTTCCACACACACAAGTACCAAATGTGATTTGCAGAGGCATTCATCACTTTAGCCTTCTCGTCAGTGATTTTTCTTCAACTGGTTAGAAAACAGATTCAATGTAATACTGATGCTTCTCTGTGACCTATATAAGCAAACGAGACCACCGGCAACCATTTCTATATGGTAATTCTTAATGGCTGTCATTGGGTCTGCTTCCTCATGAAATCAGACAAAATGATTTACAGCATGAAGGTTCACCAGAAACTCACTCCTTCAGGTCAGACTCCAGCTCGGCTTCGCTGCCACCTTTGACCTGCAGTCGGAGGTGAAGAGCTCCGCCCCCGAGGCGAAAAAAAAAAATGCCTCATCTGCAATCTGTGTACAAGAGAAGCGGAGAAGAACCCAGACCGGTTTGACAAATGTCATTTCACCATTTAGTGATCGAATGGTGAAATGAGAAAGTCACCAAAAAACATTTAAGCTCCTATTTTGTTCACTTTTAATTGTTAAAGGCAGAAATTGGCTTCATGAGCCAATAAACGAAAGCACCGTGACTGCACAGCTAATGTACACAAGTACAAAACAGACACCGCGGCCCCTGCATGACGTTAAACTTACAGTCGATGTCTGCTCAGGATAGCTGCGCTGATGCAGAGCAACTACTAGGTTTGGGCGTTTTTGTTTAAAATAACTTTTTCAACATTAGAAAGCACTCTCTTGTGTTTGTCACAGAGGAAAACAGCGATCAGTGATCCGTTACACCCTCAATTATTCTGTTATCTAAAAAGAAGATGCATCATTTTGAAGATCTGCTCCGATTGTTTTTCATTGAACAAAAAAAAGGAACTTCACACTTGGCTACACACAAAGAAATCATTGTCTTTCTGCAACAATTAAGTTAAATTGTCTCAGAGGGTCGATACCCTTGAAAGTTAAGACCCACTATCTACAGTCCAGAAAATGAAACGTATTTCTACTGTTCCTGTGAACGGAGTCAGGTGACTTTGAACAGAGCATAGAAAAGTTTCGCTTTCAGATCAGTTTGCCGTCAGATAAACCGGTGATAAAGCGTATACTTTTGACCAGTTTTTTTCAGGTGGGTCTTTCTTTTAGGTGGCTAAAATACGTTGTAAAATGCGGCTGCCCGCGTCCACAACAGTGTTTTGATTTGCCTTTGCGTCGGAGATTAGGTTAGTACCTAATACAACACCCGAACTACCCTTAAGAGGGATACTCCACCCCTGAAATGACCATTTGTATATAAATGAATCACCCCGTGTTACCTTACATTAATGCAGGAAACTTTGATTTTCTTGCACGACTGCAGAAAACAAATAATCCAAAAATGGAGAAAATGATGTCAATGAATGGAAGTAAATAGCCCAAAAATGCTCACCTCAATTTAAGGATAAAAATTATAAAACGTATAAAAGTTTTAAAGAGCAAAGAAGAAATGGGACAGAAGCACAGCATGGATCAATGCCAATGATGTCTGCAATTACAGACACACACACTTTCTCTCCAACTCCTTCACTTCATCTCCCCCTCAGACACACGCACACATACCGTCCTTCTGTTTCTCGCACTTTGTGAAAACCATAACTCTTTCTCCATTTCATGTAGAAAGCAGAAACAGAAATTCAATTTAGTAGCATGATTGGCTGAGTTGCCTTTGGGAGAAAGACAGTCAGGGAGGAAAAGAAAGAGAGAACGGGGAGAGAGAGAGAGAGAGAGAGAGAGAGAGAGAGAGACGAAGAAAGAAAAAATAATTAAGGAGAGAGAGAGAGAGACAGACTCAAGTTAACCAGGAGGAAAGATGGAGGAATGAAGACCGGAGAGGCAGAGAGGAAAAGATGAGAGAGGGATGCAGGAAAGGAGGGCGAGAGAGAAGAAATGATGCAGAGAAGGAGTGACAGGCTGAGGGAGCAAGGGATGGAGGGATTAAGGGACCAAGGGAGGACACAGAGAGCGAAAGGAGGAGGAGAGAAAGAGAGAGAGGCATTGTACTGTGTGGCAGCCCCCAGCCGCTGTTTGCTTTGGTTGCTGCGGCAACTGCTGGAGGGAGAGAGGGAGAGAGAGAGAGAGAGAGAGAGAGAGAGAGAGAGTTTGGAGAAGTTCCCTTTAAGAGAAATACCACTTAATTTCCAAATTCTGATTTTTATGTCATTCATGTGGTTAAAAGGAGACATATTTCAAATGTAGTGGTAGTCCACTTTAAAAATAATCACAAATACACTCAGACCCAAACATCTTAAAAACAATACTGAAATATATTGACTCTTGCTACAAACAGATCAAACTCATTAAATTAAAGCTACGAGCGATACATTCATGTTTCAAATCACTGAAACATGAGAAACAGGGCTGATAAGTTAACCAGATAGCATACTTGTGTGTGCATATATATATATATATGTTACTTGTTTAAATATATAGAATTTATAGATAGAATATATAAATATAGAATATCACCCCACCTATTAATGGGCATAAGATGCTGCCATGCTCAGCTTATTGAATCGCATTGTATACAGCAAATATATGTGTGTCAGTGTCTGTGTGTGTGGGGGGGGGGGGGGATTGGGGGGTGGGTAGAAGTAGGGATAGTGTGTGTGTGTGTGTGTGTGTGTGTGTGTGTGTGTGTGTACTCGATCAGGGGTTCTTAACCTTTTTGACCTCGGGGCCCAACTTTTCAAGTACAAAGTGTCCCGGGGCCCACTCTGACTATATGCATCAAAAGTGTCAGAAAACCTGTCGGTCATACAGAAACAGAGCAGTGGCACCACTGTCTTCTTCATTTTTTCTTTTTAAAAACGTATCCATAACTTTCGCTACAGGCTAGCTGAGTGTCTTCTTCTGCTTATTGCAGCTTGTTAAACAACTGACTGACGCATTACCGCCACCACGTGGTGGGAAGCTACATTGTAACTGAGCGTCTCATGGATAACAGTAATATCTCTGGTGTCTTCAATGTTTATGTCATATAACATTATCAAATAAGTGAAACATATAATTAACTACAAAATTGTGAGATGTTATAATAGATTGTTGAAACTCAACTATTATGGAATTTCATCATTCAGATTTTCTGAATAACATGTTTGGTGGATTCAACGATATAATTTATTTTATTTTAAAACGACCATTTACAAAAGTGTGATCAATCAATGTCATTCGTTTTTTCCCCCAAATTATACTTTTATTTGATAATGTTGCTTTAATCATCAGTCACTGCATCCTCGCTCCTCAGCTGTCATTTCCTTTAACCCCTCTTATCGCACTACTGCAGCAAAATGAATCCTTTCACATAGTTCAGAATATATCTTCAGTGAAGATGTATTCTCCCAAAACACCTCATCGACTGCCATTTTTGTTCATCCTGTACACACAAGGATGCACATGCATGCCGCAATGGTGAGCGACACAGGAAGGGAGCTGTTGTGAGGCTGGTGGGTCCACAGGGTGGCTGCTCCATGTTGTTTCTTTGAGCTGAGCCCCGTGGGTGAAGGCCCGGCTACCGCTGACGAGCTCCCCTCCTGGGTCTGGCTCCGGGAGGGTGCCCCGGTTTCCCTGGTCCGGGCGAGGTAGCTGAAGTCTGTGGGCTGCTAGTTATAATTTTTGAACCGCTCTTAGTCTGGGCTCTCCCCTGAGGCCCGTTTGCCTTGGGAGACCACCAAGGTCCCCGGACAACATATAGCTCCCAGGATCACTGAGCCACTCAAACTCCTTCACCACGTTAAGGTGGCGATTCGTGTGTGTGTGTGTGTGGGGGGGGGGGGGGGGGGGGATTGGGGGTGGGTAGAAGAAGGGATAGTGTAGAAGTGAGAGTGTGTGTGTGTGTGTGTGTGTGTGTGTGTGTGTGTGTGTGTGTGTGTGTGTGTGTGTGTGTGTGTGTGTACTAGATCAGGGGTTCTTAACCTATTTGACCGCACCACACTTTGGGAATCCCTGGGGTAGAGGATGGGGTAGAAGTGTGTTAGGTGTCAGGTCTTAGGTGTTTTTTAGCAAGGTTGCTGAGTTTGTTTAGCACACTGTTGATCTCATGTTGTTAGCCTTCCTTCTGTGTCAGGTCCGTGGTGGACTTCTTCTTCAGAGCGTAATACTTTTCCTGCCAGGTTTTCTCATGCTGGAGTTCACCTCCTTTCCTGCCCAGGTGGCATTTCTGAATTTTGACCTCCTCAGAAAGACTTTCCTTTGTTTTGTTTTGGTGTTTTTTAGCAAGGTTGCTGAGTTTGTTTAGCACACTGTTGATCTCATGTTGATAGCCTTCCTTCTGTGTCAGGTCCGTGGTGGACTTCTTCTTCAGAGCGTAATACTTTTCCTGCCAGGTTTTCTCATGCTGGAGTTCACCTCCTTTCCTGCCCAGGTGGCATTTCTTCATTTTGACCTCCTCAGAAAGACTGTCCCGAGTGTCCACATCCAGGTATAATCTATCCATTGAATTTCCTGAAGCAGAGATGATATAATTCGTGATAGCATGCACGATAGCATACATGATCTCAGACATGATACCATACATGCTAGCAGACAAGATAATATGCAGGATAGACACGATAGCAGACGTGTTACCAGCCATGATAGGAGACATTACAGCATACAAGATCGACATGATAGCACACATCATAGCAGACGTATTCGCAGACATGCTACGAGACGTGATCGCAGACATGCTAGCAGTCACGAAAACAGTCAAGATAGCATACATAATAACGTTCATGACTGAAGACATGATACGAAAGTGATATACGAAAAAAGACTGGTAACTGTAGTACTGTCGACACTGTGGTGGTCTGACTAATCTGTCTGTCAAGTAGTGAAGTTTGGAGTTTGAAAGCAGAGCTATATCAAATCCAGTTGCATTGATGTGATGTCACAGAGTTCTTTATGATGTCACAGATGGAACCCAGCTTTGATGCATGTACAATAACATTCCATCCCCATGGATACATGAAGGACTACAAACCAGACTCTTTATGTTGTCAGAGTTCTTTATGATGTCACAGATGGAACCCAGCTTTGATGCATGTACAATAACATTCCATCCCCATGGATACATGAAGGACTACAAACCAACATGGCGTCCAGTCAAAGACTACACTGTAAAATGTGATTTTACTTGTTTGATCATTTTAGAATATTATTCTGTCATTATGACAAAAGATTATTGAAGTTGTCGTGATAACACGGAATTACTAGTTAGCAACATCTCAATGACAAAACAAATGTTAACCTGAAAATTCACATTTAACTGAATTAGTAGTGTAAATCAACTTGAATAAGGAGGTCATCGTCACGTTTTTGCGACTGTTATCAAAGTGCATTATGGGGAATTGGCGGCCGACGTTGACTTTCCTCCCGTCCTGTAACTTTACCTGTTTCGGACCAGGCTTGGGTGTCATTGTCTGCTCAGACTGTTTTCGAGGTGAGTGAAATCACAAGTGTTTATATATAAGTGACATAATCTCTGTGGCATTTCTTCTTTTGTTTTTGCATGTCATTCTGTTCATTCATTGTGCGTAAACCCGGTATTTCTGCACAGTTGCAGATGAAGATTAGGCTACGCTATTGTTCTGAGCTAACGCCACCAAACTTCAGACAACAGGTTTTGTCACGCTCAGTAAGTTATTCAAGACATGTATACCGTGGCAAATTAGTTAGTTATTGCTCCAGAGGAGTTTGTCCCCATGATCAGGCAGATTATGAGTCCACTCTCCTCTGCTGCCCATTGCAACCTGCGCAATCTTGGGATTTTCTTTGATCGATCCATGTCGTTTGACCCTCATGTTAAGCAGCTGTCCAGGTCATGTTTCTTCCATCTAAGAAATATCAGTTAACTGAGATCTGTAGTATCAACACCTGAATTAGAGATACAAAGTAAGTTATTCAAGACATGTATACCGTGGCAAATAAAAAAGCACGTTATTGCTTCACCCTGCATGGTAAATCCTAAATAGCTAGTAATTTACAGTGGTGTTATTGAGACTCGCATGTGAGCTGCATAAATGAAATGTTCAGATATGCCACCAACAAATTATTAATTGACAACTATGTTTATGTCATATAACATTATCAAATAAGTGAAACATATAATTAACTACAAAATTGTGAGATGTTATAATAGATTGTTGAAACTCAACTCTATTATGGAATTTCATCATTCAGATTTTCTGAATAACATGTTTGGTGGATTCAACGATATAATTTATTTTATTTTAAAACGACCATTTACAAAAGTGTGATCAATCAATGTCATTCGTTTTTTCCCCCAAATTATACTTTCATTTGATAATGTTGCTTTAATCATCAGTCACTGCATCCTCGCTCCTCAGCTGTCATTTCCTTTAACCCCTCTTATCGCACTACTGCAGCAAAAATGCCAAATTGTGCATCAACCAGCGACCTTCTGCTGCTGCAAATAAATACAGTGCACGGACACAATAACCACCTGCTCCTTTAGATTAACCATGCTGCATATGTTACCTACACCATCAGCTAGCTTGCAACGTAAACTCTACTGTTCCAGGAGTATTCCAGGTTTCTCAAGTGGGGCAAGGCCTTAACCAGGTCTTAGACCAGGATGATACTTGCATGCACAAACACATATCTGAGGCACTACAAAGACCGGATCATAATATGAATGCTCTATTTTCAACCTCTGTTCTTTTGTTTCTTGTTTTGAGACAGATTTATCATGCTGCTGCACATCATCCTGAGCAAAGATGACATTAGAAGGGTTACCCTCGACAACTTGCCAGAGACTGTTGATGACTTCCACTCCATCATAAAGACCAAACTAGGATTGGAGGGAGACCTTGTGATTCAGTATCAAGACCCTGAATTTGATAATGGATTCTGCAATTGAAGTGGCATGTCAGAGCTTCCTAAAGACAGAGCAACTTTGAAAGTGTACACCAAGGCTTGTGAATCATACCACACAGACTCAACCCTCGACACGACAAGCCTGTCCTCATCTTCCCTTGAGGAGGGACCCAGTGGTAGCCAAAGTCGTCAGCTGCCTCAGCCATTTGTCATTCCTGCCTTTTCTTTTGATGTGGAGTTAAAACTGAGGCAAGGAAATGAAGCTTACCATAAAGATGGGACACTTCTTGACATATCAAAAGACATGAAATCAGACATCTTAGATAAGTTAGCAGAAGCTATATATTCCCACAACCCCTACCCAGCACGTGAAGAGTATGATCGTGTGGCCCAAGCTCTCAACAAGCATCCTTGTCTGAAGGAACCGGGGTCTGTCCATGGGTGGTATTGTTGGAAGTTCAGTCTAAAGTTCAAGATGGGCAACTCTCGTCGTCCACCTGTTTCAATTTCTCCCTCAACTCTTGTTTTTTGGCCAGCTGTATTTTAAACTTTCCTTCGAGGGCTTTGTGGTGGGACTGCCAAGCTGCTATTCTGTAGTTTGTGGTCGATTCCTTCTGTGTCAGGTCCGTGGTGGACTTCTTCTCCAGAGCGTCATACTTTTCCTGCCAGGTTTTCTCATGCTGGAGGAGTTCACCTTTTTTCCTGCTCAGGTGGCATTTCTTCATTTTGAGCTTCTCAGAAAGACTTTCCTTTGCTTTGCTTAGATCCAGGATCTCAGAGTCCCTCTGCTGGATCTGTTCCTCAATCTGGTTCACCTTCCTCTGGTGCTCAGCCTGAAGTGTGTCCAAGCCGTGTTGGTTCAGGCTCAGGTCTTTGGTGGTCTTTTCCGACAGAGCGTGGCATTTAGCAAGGTTGCTGAGTTGGTTTAGCACAGTGGTCCCCAAACTACGGCCCGCGGGCCGTTTCCGGCCCGCCTCCACATTTGGCCCGTTACCCTGAAAAAACTTCATAACAAAATCCTAGACCCGCCCCTGTCAAAGAAAGAACGGAATAATGGTGAAAAGGTTAGGTAAGAGAAATTGATTCAGAATGCAGGGTATTTAACCTGCAGTGGACAAACAATTATTTTTTTGTTCAATGCAAAGAAAAGGCTGTTTGTCTCATCTGTCAAGAGGCGGTGGCGATATTCAAAGAATACAATCTGCGCCGACACTATGAATCCCGTCACAAAGACAAGTATGATAGCTTGCAAGGCCAAATGCGAGCAGACAAACTCTCAAAGCTAAAAAGTGGACTGTTAGCGCAGCAGAATGCATTTGTACGCCAAGCTCAGCTGAACCAGTCATCCGTTCGGGCCAGCTTTCGGGTTGCTCAACTGATAGCAAGCAGCGGTAAACCTTTCACTGATGGAGAGTTTGTCAAGAAATGTATGACTGCTGTCGCGGAGGAGGTGTGTCCCGAGAAGAAAGATCTCTTCAATGCCGTGAGTCTGTCGGCGAGTACAATCACCAGACGCATTGAAGAAATCGGGTGTAATGTATATGCCCAGCTGCAGCAGAAGGCGAAAGAATTTGACTTTTTTCATTAGCACTGGATGAGAGCACAGACGTGCAGGACACAGCGCAGCTGCTCATTTTTATTCGTGGAGTTAGCGCAAACTTTGAGATGTGCGAGGAGCTGGCAGCCCTCCAAAGTCTCAAAGGGACTACAACGGGGGAGGATATTTTCGGCAAAGTGTGCCAAACCATGGAAGAGTTGGACCTGGACTGGTCAAAGCTGGCCAGCATCACGACTGACGGGGCTCCTAGTATGGTGGGCGTGTCTCGGGGTCTAATAGGACGCATGAACCGGGAGATGGAAGAACGGGGTCTCACCGCCCCGCTACAAGTCCACTGCCTAATTCACCAGCAAGCACTGTGCTGCAAAGTGTTGATGTGGGATTTTGTCATGAAGGTTGTGGTGTCATGCATGAACTTCATCAGCGCAAAGGGACTTAAACACAGGCAGTTCCAAGAATTCCTGTCTGAACTGGAGTCTGCGCACGGAGATGTGCTGTACTACACAGAGGTCCGATGGTTGAGCCGGGGCAGAGTTTTGAGGCGTTTTTACGAGCTGCTACCCGAAATTAACGCAGTTCTTCATTCAAAAGACAAAACGGTCCCAGAGCTGATCGACCCAGAATGGAAATGGCACCTCGCATTTTTAACAGAGATTCTGCTCTGACAACTAAGCTAAACATTTACCTGTTAAGATTGTGCACGGCACAACAGAAAGTTAATGTTCCATGGACTTTTTTTCTGTGAAGAACCCAGAGAGGGTTATTTGGTTATGTGTGGCTTTCTGGAAAACAATACATTTTTACGTTTAGGCACCCCTGCGATCGTCACACTTTTTCTGTTACAAACTGACCCCGGCCCCCCATCAGAGAAGGGAAAAGTTATGTGGCCCTCACAGGAAAAAGTTTGGGGACCTCTGGTTTAGCACAATGTTGATCTTGTCCTTATTTTAAGTGAGAGCCGTTTTCAGATGATGTACTTTTTGGGGATGTCCTTGACGGTCCTGAACAAACAGCTGAAGTGTTCTTTCGGCAATCAACTGCTTCTTAATAGATTCAATATTTGCTGAAGACCTAGTGTCAGTGAAAGTTCACACAAGGACACAGGCCTTAAACACTACAGAGGACACAAGCCTATGTTAAATGTATAACATTCACTAATTATTAAATTCATAATAATTAGTCATTTAGATTTTTCCCAACAGGCTATTATAAGCATTGTAGGAGAGAGAGAAAGATAAATTGTGATTCTGTTCTTTTGAAAGCAAGAATGAGAGAGGTTGGAAGATGGAGACTGAGAAGAGGGGGAGAGGGTTACACAAATAGAGAGAAGGCAGATGTTTGTAGATAAAGAAAGAGAGAAAAATAACATGAGAGATACAGGGGGAGAGAAAAAAGGGGAATCTGCAGCAGAGAAAGAGAGTGTGTGTTGACAGTATGGCAGCAGTAGCAGTAACATTCCTGGCTGAACAGATCAGCTGGCCTGAGGAGAAAGACAAACACAGGAGAGGAAACCACGTCTAGACTACTGCTCGACACACACATACACGCAATATTGTGCGCGTGCACACACACACACACACACACACACACGCACACACCCTGAACAGAGGCACAGAAAACGCACACACTCACAGACATACATGAACCTGCTAGTTTGACAAGGTGGGCGACCGCCTAGCACTGCCAAGAACCTGGTGTGTGTGTGTGTGAGGGGGGGGGGGAGGGTTGGAATAGAGATAGGAGGAATGAAGGGTCCAGGAAGAGGTGGGAGAAATGGGCAGAGAGTGTTACAAAGAGACACCAGTTTAGTCTCAAGTTGTGCAAATGTTGCTTTATGGAAATCAGAGGTTCTGTAGGACAGCGGTGATATGGAAAAGTACTGCGAGAGGGTAAACAAGAAATCACTGCATCACTGTAAATACTCCTTTTTGTGACTACCCCTCGATAGTCAAGCTTCCAAGGTGCTACACCTTTTGTGTCGTCAGCCATAACTGCTTTAAATAGCTCGGGCACACCTTGTTTACACCTCGTTTAGAATGTTATTTCTGTGCACAGACTGCAAAGACAGATGTCCTCCACAGAGGACGATAAAGAATGAATCTGAATCTACTGTCATGTGATCAGATTTCAGCAAAAGGATTCGCTTTATGGCACAAAAGGAAGATTATTAAATGGCACAACTCAAAATCTTCAGCAGCCGGGCTGCATGAAGACTGAGATGCAGGTGAAAGGTCTGAACGCTAGTCACATGTATTAAGGTCAAGAATAAACATGCATTAAGGGTACAATTAAAACAACTTTGAGGCAAGAAGATGAATTAGCATTTTAGTCGAGATGCTCAGAATGAATTGCCAACATAAAATGTATAACATATGTTGTTATATTGGCTCTAAACAGAACCAACAAAACCACATCCTGAGTAGTTTGACAACAGCTCAAACCATCTCCACGACAACTGAGCAAAATCCATATACCGCTGAAGCTCTGAAATATTTCCAGTAAGAGGACCTTGTGCTTTGATTTTTTTCTTTTGTCAACCTGCTGCTTCAAAACAGTCAATGATGAACCTTTCAGCTCAATATGTTTAATTTGTGAATGTGAAGCTTTGAAATACATAAAGGCAACAAGTGAAAACCCCGTGAACCGACTCATTTGGTGAAGTTAATCTCTCTAAAATAAAAAAAGTACATTTATTGTGACAAATGTGTTGTATGAATGCAACCTTGCCCCATCACATGGAATGAGTTAAGGAGCCATTCACACAGTCTGACCTTTGTTCCAAAAACACTGGACTATCATGTGCTTCATATTTCTCATCCTACTACCTATTTGTCATTCACAACTGGGACTTCATATGGAAAATGTGATAATCTATGGCTTTCATTTTAATGATCATCTGGACAAAAATGGGATTAAATAAGTTATCAGGTGACAGTAAACGGTGTTTAGAATCTGTGCCGTCTCTGCCTCCCTCAACCACTTGCAACATTGCCCACTTCTCCACAAAGTGTGACAAGCTAAGAGTGAAAGAGGCGTGGCTGCGTAATAAGAAACCAAGACAAGCAATTTGACATTTGAACGAGGTGTAGGTTTCTACTGATAAGTCTCTGGAGCAGGGGGAGGAAGAAAGTATGACTGGAATGAACTTTCATTTCATAGCCTATAGGCCCATTCCTCAGTCAACTGTAGACTCTAAAGATTTACAACCTTTTCAAAAGTACAGCGAAAGCAAAGAGAGGGCTGCCCCCGAGTCTTATCAGGTCAAGTATTGGCTCGAGCGAGCTTTCTCTGGAGGTGAGATGGCACATCGGGGTTTCATGCTCACTGTCATTAAAAGAAGCCGTCACTGACCTATGAACCGACAGAGTGGGATAGAGGTGTGTGGCCAGTCCATCTAAGCCGTCTCTGGGAGAGTGGCAGGTCAACCAGGCTGTGCACTGATTGCTAATTGGTCACAGGTACCACCAAAGTCCAATCAGCTCCAGTACCTGGAGTGGAAAATGGACTTCCTGTGACACTTCAACAAGTTTTCACAGAGCGCTGTCCTTGGAGCTGACCTGCCGCGCTCTCCGTCACCTTCTTCCTGCTCTACGTGTTGTTTTGTGTTTGTTGCCACTAGTGGGCTGCCACTCACAGTCCAGTGATTTTAAAAACAGATTATAATAAGCATGAAAATGACTGTACGTCTTGAAATATATACTAGTAATTTACATAAATACTGTGGATGGTGAAATGCTTTTATTTTGTCAAAACTAGGGGATGCTCCACAGTGGTTTTGTGTACATTAAGGATGAGTAATATGACAATAAATACAGTATGGTGAGACAATATAAATATGTCTACGGTGAGAGACTTTCTCATAAAACGTATACCATGATAGATATGACTTTAATGTATCTGGGTATAAAAGGCTATTGTGGGAAATGCTGCTAATCAATGAGCAAGACTGTTTTACGACAATATACATTTTTACATGATTTCTACATGAATGTGATTAAGTACTTTAATGTCAGGTTTTTGATTTGCTTAATTTGTCAGAAAATAAACCCCCCTGTCTGATTATTGTATCCATTAAAACCCTCAACTGATTTACCAGAAAACATAGAACAATATATTGTAACATTGTTCTGTAAAATGACTTATAGAGAATTGTATTCTTTATCAAAGTCTAAAAAATGATCCTAAATGTGATTGAATTTGCAGTACGCAATATCCCAATGAGTAAGAGCATGTTGATAATAATACCTAAAACATACATTTTACGAACATTAGGACAAGCAGGCTACTATTTATCCGTCAGTTTATCTGACATTATTCACAATATTAATTATACAACAGTCCTCGGCATCACAGAACAAACATCCACTGATGTATACAGTCCACTGTTACATCCATCATATACAGTCAATGTGGTCCCACGGCTCATTATGAAACATGGGAAATATAGTTCCAAATATTCGACTCCCATGGCCATTGGCACACTTTGATGACAGATTGGATTTGAGATTAAACAAACAACTATAAATCAAATAAAGACGAAATATATTTGAGTTCACTGCCGCTATCAGTGGCACACCAACAGCAGTTAAAGCAGAATCATCCAACTTGGTTCAACTAGTGACCAAGAATGAAGAGAAGCTGAATGTGCACGTGATTTTAGATTGCGCTCATTGTGTTGTTGCTAAATGACGGAGTGACACACACTGTGTCTTCATCGCCCACAGCAGCTCAGTGAGAGCCGTTGCAGATGGATAGCTTGTTGATGAATGTAGCCTCTAATGTTTTGATGTGCTAGTTTTATGGATATCCATTTAAATGTCACCACAGGACACGAGACAATCAATTAAGACATGGCTGAAGACTCCCCTCACCAACCGACCCCAACAGGAGGCCAGCAGCTGGTTCAGAGTGTCGGGTTCATATCAGCCTGGCTTCTCTCCCTCTCTGACCTCTGCCTGTCGCCTTTGATGAGTCACGGGTTGTTCGGTAATTTGCTGTATCTTGTCCTGGAAGCCACCAAGTACAACAGTTGGTTCTTACTAAGTTTCTTTCCCTTTACAGGTTTCTTTGTCGGAGGCTTAGTCTGGACTGAAAACCTACATATGGCTGCTAGACATGTTCAACCGGACGCCTGATGCCTTTAACTGATACTTATCATCCTTTGTGAAATGTTGCGATTAATATAAAAAGGTTAACAAAATCACAATGCCACCGTATTGGTGTTTTCTTAGAACCTGCCGCTAATACTTTTGTCTCTTGTACAGGGAGCAGATTTTAAGTTCATGTTGGACACATTTATTTCCACAATTGAAACAGTGCGTTTGCTTTCACTCTCAATCGTGTGGTGTTGCAGCCCTCACATTCAAATTATTTCGGCCTGCTCTCTTTCTTTTCTTCGTTTCAGACACATGAAAGTATCACATGACAATATCGCAAAAAGAGAAATAAAAACATTAAGAAAACCCTTTGATATTAAACTTCAAGAGACAAATTAAATCCCTTCAGTAATTCCCATTTCATGTTTTATTGTTCCACTTTGTTTCCAGCAATTTTTTTTTTTCCAAAAGAGAATTGCTTCACAGTGTATTTTCAAAGAGCTTTAGATTCAGATAAGTTATTTATTGAGCTTTTAATAAGAATATTGTATCCAAAATAATAATTATGTTAATTTCCATCAAGAACTCCCAACATGATGCTGGATATTGGTCCACAAACAAATGCAACTTCAAATTGTTGTGAGTGCGCCTATGAATGTAAAAATAAATGAGATGCAAATACAGGGATATGTAATGTACTTTTTAAAAAAAATCCTGTGAAGCAGTGATTACAACGTTGGGTTTTCTCAGAAATGTCGATATCAGTTTGGCCCATCTGGATTTGTTTTTTTTCTCCTTTTGTTCCTCTCTGCAGATTTGCTTAAATGCCGTTATGTCTGATGGGGAGTTATCTTCAAGTCATTCCACAGTTTTCTTTTTTGTAAGATTCTTGGGGCATTTTATGATTTTGTTTGATAGACCGAGCGACAGGTCATGTGGAGAAATAGAGTACAGGAATGACATGCAGCAAACGGTCCGGCCAGCTGGGAAATCGGCCAGATGCAACCTTTCAATTTGACAATATGCGTTGATTAAAAACAATTCCTTATTTAGACTATTTAAGATTTAGCTTGTACGGCAGTGAAAAGATGGAGGTGAAGTTTAATACTTTGTGAAAGTGCTGCAAGTCAAAACGTATTGTTCCTACAGAGCTGGTAAGTAAAGACGGCTGCGTGGCCTTCAGTCTCCAAGTGTTCCTTTCCTCTGTAGCCTAATTTGTTTGTTTTCCTGTTGGTGAAGTAAACGGGATATTTGTGGTTTTAATGGCTCCTTTGTTTCATAAAACAGTCAATTATAGTTCAGATAAACATGACTGTTTCTCCCGCTGCACTTAGTATTGCTCTCAGGTCTGCCCAGCTTTGTTTTCCTTGTTTATTTCCTTCTAAAGGATTGCCGCAAAGTATGCATGTCATCTGAATCCATTGTCACAATTAACACCAATAAACCAGCGACTAAATAGTAAGGGAATCATCAGCATGTCAAATCATTTCAGCATTAAAATAATTGCCTTTCAGTCATTCACAGAATTATTTTTCAGGAAACTTTAATCAACACAAAGTGCCATAGTGGATGAAGTGATTTGATGCATGCTTTGGAACATAAAATCAACATTTATAAGCCTCATAATGCGGTGATTTGAGAGATTATTTCTGTGCGGTATAGACGCGAGTGTTAACTGCATTGCGTGCAACACTTTTCTCATTTCAAACACAGTAATAGACGATGTTAAAATGTAAACGTGCCAATTAATAAGACACCTTTGGAATCTGTATTGAGGCTTTCAACAATCCTGTTTTCTCAATCTGAAATAATCAGTTCATATCTTCCATCTCCATCTGAAGGGCAGGACTGTACTTTGCAAATGTAAAATGTAACCGACTCTATAATTCATTCTTTTCAGGAGATATTAGAAAGTATGAATCAAATTTCCAAGAGTTGTATGGGTTTCCCCACCAATACTGCAGTTTACATTCAAGTCTATGAACCCATATCAATTATGTGGCTTTAACAGCCTTCTGCCTCCTCAATCAAATTATGTTCATCACCCTCAGAAATGAGTCTTTTATCACTTTGTCTGTTGCTCAAAACACGTTTGCAGCAAGGTGGGTTTTATTCTGTTCATAAAAGAGGTCCACTCGAGAGATTAACCAAATGATGAAGTCTATGCTAGCAGCTCTGTGAGTCTGCACTTTGGCACAGCGGTGCTTTCAGTTAAATGCCAACATCAGCACGTTAACATGCTCACAATGACAACGATAACATGCCGATGTCAACAGGGATCAAATTCATCACCTCCACCATCTGCTTATGGGCAGTAAACACAGAGTGCAGCTGAGGCTGATGGGAATGTCATTAGTTTTCACAGGTATTTGGTCATAAAACAAAATGTGTTAATAATGATATGTTTCAGCTGATAATGTTGCTAGATTGAAATTTTAGCGGCCACCAAACTTGATACAATTAATCATCGAAGGGATATGAATGTCGGCTACAGATTTGATGGCAATCCATCCAGTTGGTCTTGAGACATTTGGCATAAAACCAAAAGTGGAAAAGTCAGTGGATCACCAAAGTCAACGGGCTTTGTCTTCAAGGGGCCGTGCAAGCCTGTACAAAATCTCAATTCATCCAGTAGTCGGTGAAGTATTCCAGTCTACACCAAAGAGGTGAACCATCCGACCGACACTGCCATCGCTAACAAGCATTTATGGACACGGAGCTGCCTCTACAGAACTACACAATACCCTGTTGCCATTAAATATTCATTGACATGTCTTCAGAGTATTTGTACATAACTGTAGTATGTGTCACTGCCCCGTTCGTGATACCAACCAGCGCTCGTGTTCTGAAGGCTAAACGTGTGTGTGGTCTCTGCAGACAGGCCCTGCCGCCCACTCCCCTGACGCTTGGGTGAGATATGAAGAGAGAGACAGAGCGCTGCAGAGGAAATATCCATGTGTTGACACGCTGAAACACACACACACACACTGTCTTCATCCCTTTTCCCCCTCGGCTTCTCTGCGTCCCGACACCATCTGCTACACTTCTCTCTGAGGGAGAGACCTTTAACCACATGAAGATAGATAGTATTTCATCTTTATCTGAATGCGTATGTGTAAATGGAGCATGCTACATCTCTGCAGCAGGTTAGTGCACATTATGGGAGCTCAAATGCCTTCGCTCAGCAGTGCTACAGCACGAAAATCTCCTGAATCGTCGGAGTTCATTTCTCAAAGACCTGAATTACAGCAGTCGAGTGTTTATTTTAACCTCGCACAGGTTTCTCCCATGGCGATGAAATGTTAAATACTGGCAAGCGGCCTGTAGTTCGACTCATCTAGAAACTCTCTGTGGGCAGTAACACACCTTATATTTCACATTTCTTTGATAATTCAAGGCCATTTAATCTCTGTGAAGGAGGTGACATTGAAACATTTCGTACAGAGAGCATGAGAGAGCCTTGGCTGTATAGTTAGTGAGGTTTGCACTGGGCTACGGTACAAGGTGGAAAGTAGTCTGGCACTTGAAGAGGAGGAGGAGGAGGAGGAGGAGGAGGAGAGATTTGGATCTCAGCTTGAAAAGCTGACGAATCCATGACTTGCAGTGGTGCAGATGGCCAAACAGCAGGTTATATGACTGTTATTGTTGACATATTGGAAACTGAAGAAGAAAGTTCGTTTTTAAGATATTTTACTCATTTAAATATATCAACACAATTTAAAAGTACAGAATAATTACAAGACTTGATTTAAAGTAACTAAAATTAAAGTGTACTGGCAACAGTAAGGTCCCAGTCAGAGTCATATCGTGTCAGTGTTATGATTACATTATCGTTGCATTGTTACTGATGTATTACTGTTAAAAAGGAGTAATGAAATGTTAAACCGTATTCAGGGAGAGCTAATTGAAATTCTGGGTTTACTTCTCGAACTACTGCTTAAGTGCAGCACTTGTATGTACTTCGACCATAATGTTGTGTACTACCGTATGTTACTTTGTGTACTTGTACGCTACTTAGTCCTGAACAGATGCAACTTGAACTCAGCCTGTTAAAACATTTGCTTCCAGCCAGCTGGTTTCAATACCTGTCCCTTGAACAGGATTGTGGTTGCACAGGATGTGTGGCAGTGAGTTACACTTCCTGAGGGAGCGTCGTCAGCAGCAGCAGCATTGGCTGCTGTCGCTGTGAGGATTCAACCAGCAACCCTCTGTTAAATCAGATGCGACGGCGCCACTGACATCTCGGTGTCAGTGGCCAAACTTCGCAGCCATTTTGTGCCCCGCACCGTCAGCGGTCAGTCAGACGGTCCTCACCTCCTCCTTCACTTCACTCATGCGGAGCAAACCGTTTTCTGGAGTGTTTGGAAAGTTTGGTCGAACGTCTTCATTCGTTTATGATTCACCCTTTTGCCTTTATTGACCCCGTGCAATATGAAGTTTCTTGGCAAGCATCTTCGTGTTTTAACTGCCAGCTCCACAAAAGAGCAAATTTGTTTTGCTGTTGCGTGTCGGAGGTGCGTGCCTGGCACTCCTCACCGGCTCACTGATGATGAACAGGGGTCAAACATGACATTTTTATGATGAATAAGTGACCAGTCGGCAAATCTTGATTAAACGAGCAAATCCCCCGTCATTGGGGTGTCCTCTCCAGATACACTCAGTTGTTGTCCGTTTAGCAGACAGACCTATAGCTAAAGCTAATGTAGTCTAATGGCAACCCTGAAATAAGTCCTACCTACATGGAGGTTTGGATTTTCTGTTGATTATACTGCTGGTCACTGACAACCACCCATACCATTCTTTGCTGGTATGGCACCACATGCCGGTGGCTGAAAGAGACGGGGTGCAAAACATTCAAATCAGAATTGGACACTTTGCACGAACAACCACCTTCCCGACCAACCTCTCTGTGAGGTTTTGAGATGCTACAACAACGTCACGCTATTACCCTTACTCATTCTCACTAGCGGCTCGACTGCAAGAGGCCACTTGACAGTGAAACGCAAACATGGGTCACTTAAAGCGTTTGAATGAACAGCCAATGCGTTAGTTTTTTTCCGGCGAGGACAGTCTCTCGCTTGTATACGCGTTTGTTCTCTCTGTGCGAGTGTCTGTTTTGATAACCAAGTAGAGATGACCGTGTTTTCTTGCCGTTAACTGAATTGTGGGAGCTGTGGTTCAAACCCTCATTCCCGCTTGAGTGAGATTGGATAAAACGTATTCCGTGACACAGCGAAGAGGACTACAAATTCACTCAAACTGTTCATACTTGATCTTTCGGAGCGGCGGCCTACTCTCAAATAAGTGATTTGGTGACCAGGCAGACGACACGTTGAATCCACACAGGCAGAATAATCTGTGGGAGTGGTGACTGAGAGGTACTCTCCTGAAGTGCTCTTCATGCAAGCACTTCTTCAAAAGAAAATACATTCCAGTTGACAGTACGCGACTGCAGTAACATGAAGCGGGGTTTTGCAGCCTGTCTGTCTCTGCTGCAGCAGTTTACCACAGCATGCTACACTGTTTTGTAATTTCATGAATCACACAATACTGCATGTCTACAGTGAATCTTCACGATTTCCCATCACTTGGCTGCTGTAACAATGGCTTCTAGTATTATGGGGAGTCTGTTTTTGTAATAAGGATACATTACAGTGGATTGCTAGACAGAGCTAATGTAAGTGTGTGTGTGTAGGGGGGGGGGGACAGCCGGCGGAGAAAGGGAGTGTATGCATGTGTGTCAAAGAGAGAGAGAGACATCTCTTGAGCCTTAGGTAACGTTGTGTTTGCCAATCTGTGCTTGTTTGTGTGCGTATGAGTGTGTCTGTGTGTGTGAGGTGAGATATGGCAACAGTGCCATCTAGTGCACACACTCATTTTGGGAATTATTTTAAAGTTGCGTCCACTGTGTTGGACATTGGAGACACACAGACGGCGTGAGCCACATTCAAACCTCAACTTTCTGAGGATTGTAACGATTTTGTCTGCTTCTGACTAAAAAAACAAAACATCCATTCTGACGTGTTATGCAGATGGATCTGCAGATACTTGAAACTTGCTACGGTGGGTAATCCATCACAGCGACATTTAATCGGCCTTATTTTTTCTTTTCTCAACTTGCATTATCGTTGCATGGTATACTGCAGCTGAAAGCAGAGACTGTTTAGCAGCTGTCCTTCGTGATGCGTTCAAGGATGCTCAGACATGGGACAATTCCTAGTCGGCTGCCTAACAGCATCCTTTTTTAATGCAAGACTGAGGAATTTCTTCTCTTTTGGATATTCAACATCCATAATATGCACTCATAATAGAGATTAGGTGGAAAAAACACATATCACCCAAGCATATTCTATAATACCCAAGGGATCACATAGGTTTATGTTAACATTGTATTCACATACTGTCATTTATTTGCCTTTAATTTGACCTCTCGGGACTTCCATACATATTATTTTGTGTTCTATTGGTATGTCAAAACGAACGGTGCTCTTGTGTACAGTCACTCATCAGGAGACTGTCGGTTCTTGTGTCAACCAAGCTTACTCGGAGCCCCAGATGTTACTTGAAGAAGAGGAGGTGAGATGGGAGACGCATGCAGAAAGCTGAATGAGAGGAGGGAGGACGTAAATAAGAGGAAGGATGAGATGAGTAACATTCATTATCGATTCATTTGACTGATTATTTTTTTAATTAAATCAACTGATATACTGAATGCACTGAATTTTATAATGACATTGACAACAACAAAGAAGTTCATGTGAAAAGGTTGCATCATGGTCAATACCTGATTGACTTTTTTCAGGTCAATCAATATCAGTGAATCTCTATTTACTATCATATAGAAATCCAAAAAATGGCAGATCTTCATATTTACAAAGCTGGAATCAGAGTGTTTGTTCTTTCTGCTTGGATGTGCAGAAGGTTGGGTGAAGGAATGAATGAAATTGGAAGATGTATGGCTGACATACAGTGTGAAAGACAGGGATGAGTTAACCACACACAACAGGTGGTGTGGGCTTTTATTAAAGAGACCAATATTCCCCCAAATCCCCCAAATACTCTTCCCAGCCTATTGTTGGTGTTTTGAAAACAGTCAACTGTTGTGAGTCTCAATCATCACCAGTGAGGCTGAAAGGGGACTTGAAAGGGAAACCTCACCTTCCCAACAGACAGTATTGGTTCGAATGTGCAGAGCATATTTAACTAGACTGGTTAATGCATGTGATATATCGATACAACCCAAGCCAATTGACATAAACAACATTTTTCTCAGCGAGTACTTTCGGAGGTTGACTGTGACTCTCAGCTGGGAGCTGCCCAGTATAGTCATGCTCCTTTAGACACTGAGCAAGTGGAGCACTTGAAGGTCAAGTGGCCCAGAGGCACTTCAGTAGCAGTTGGGAGGGCAAAGAATGTTGCTCACTCCTACCTCCCACAAATGTTACAAGCAAGTCCAAAGGTTTTGGTCACTGTGGGATTTCCCTGCCCGGCAGGCTACTGTAGCCAAAGTAACAAGTCAAATGCTGGGGTCAAACGTTGTTTGCATGGTCAGATTGTGATATGCAACGGTAGCAATATGAAACCCAGCATGTTCTCTCGCTTGACCCTTTTTAGGCTTCGGCAGTGTGTATTTTTCCAAACCTTCCTGACCTTGTATCCCGGGGTATTTGATTGTACATTAATGTATTTGACTGTAAATATATGACGGGGGGGGGGGGGGGGGGGGGGAGCAAAACTCAGAGGAACAGCTCTTCACCAAAATGAGAATAGCTGGTCCACAATAACAATCCTCAAGCGAGCCTGGGCCGAAGTTGTTGCTAACTTCGGGGCTAACGGCCTTCGATTTAATCAGCGGGTGGCAAGCCAGACACAGGAACTTGTCTTGTGTCTGGAAGTGTTGTCGCATCAAAACACAGACAAATAGCCTAAACTGTGTCCAGTCGCTCTGGCAGCTTGTGGGTTTGTTCGGGATGTTCAAACAAGAATAGAAGTGAAGATTCTAGTGATGATTTTCTCTCTGACCAATCAGTGGTCTGCAGTGTTTTAACTCAATATTCTAGGAGCAGCTTGGAACCTCAAGTGAGGTGGACCAAAAAAAGTATTCGGTACTATCCACAACTTTTGCCAACTAATGAGACAAGCCAATCTGTGCCAATCAGTGGAAATGCGGCATAAGTTTTAATTGTCTGAGGTTAATCTTCGGGCTGATGTTAGGAGTAGAACTGCCCATCAGTCGTGGACGATCTGTGTTCACTGTTGTTACAGTCTTGTCACAGAGCAGAACATTAAAGATCAGCCACAGAGTTACAGAACAAGATGTTTGGATTTGGTCTGCAAACACACTGAAAATGTGGCTTAGACGGGAATCGAGGCCTTTTGTATCGTATCCTGTTGTTGTGTGCAAGTCGCTCGGCTCAGCAGCCCCTTCATGGACATCTATGTCAATATTTTCACTTACAAAATAAGTAATGTTTCAGGTGCTGCAGACATTGGTGTTTGAAATATCAACGTTTAAATATAATGATAGCTCTTCCTCTTCAAAGAGGATTGAAATCGTCTGCTGTGTGTGTGTGTGTGTGTGTGTGTGTGTGTGTGTGTGTGTGTGTGTGTGTGTGTGTGTGTGTGTGTGTGTGTGTGTGTGCGTTTCTGAGATAAGAGGGTCATCAGCAGTGCTTATGTCTCCCCCTCCCCAATTCTCACACACACACACAAACACACTTTGTCTGCATGGCCTTTTCCCTTCACAACAATGGTTGCCGACAGCAACGTGCCCTGAGCTGATAAACTTTATCAACAGACACACACCTGTGCTTGTGCACAAGCACACACACACACCACTTACACAAACATGCAGACAGATCCACAGAGGCACACCTCTTGCTTTGCTCTCCTCACAAGGTAGACACCTGCTACCACTGTGTGCACGTATGTGCATGTGTGTACGTGTGTGTTTGTGTGGAAACCGTACAAATGATGTTAGAGGGCCTTAGGTGACAACAATACACTCCTGGCATGAGTACACCACACACAGCATTGCACACTCAGACTTTAGAAACACACAAACTCACCTACACCCTTATATGGGCACACACACTGAAAAATAAGAACGCACACGAAGCAAACTCGAAAAACATTTACACGCCTCTTTAAAGCTTATTGTTATTTCTGCTTCTTTCCCCGTGCAAATATGAATGTGTGTGACTGTCTGTCTCGCTCCGTGTGTGTGTGTGTGTGTGTGTGTGTGTGTGTGTGTGTCTTGCTCGCTCCGTCTACTCTTCAAACTGTGTGCGTGTGCGTGTCCGCATGCATATGCGCGCTGTGCAGTTCCGGTCGGTCAGGGTATGGGCAAATATCAATGCTGTTTAGTGCAGGCCTGGGCGGACCTAAACATGACTTGTTCTAAATCAAGAAACTTTTCGAACTTCAAACTACATTCCGTGAATGCACAAAAATCCCCAAAGATGGCGTAGAAAGAAACCAAAGAGAGCCTACAGCCGGCACGTTAAGCCACACTGCTTGAAAAGCACCACTGTAAAAACACTTTCTGATGATGGCCTGGAGGCGAGAGAAATCATGTCAGTGATGGGACATAAATGTGAATTATGTCTCCAATCTTACTGGCACACACACTACAGCGACAGAAGATGTTGCAGTTTTATCCTCTTTGCTTCTGGAACCGAGCAATTAAAAAACGTCCAGAGTCAAACAACCCGGTACCAGCAGAGAAGAGTGCCAACGTGATTGTACGCTACTTCAACAATTGCATCATTAATGAGGATATCCACATAAATGTCAGTAAATCGCCCCGATCTTTTGGCACGCTTTTCACCGCGTCTGTGTGCTTGACAAACCGTTCTGCTAAATGACGCCGAAGAACATTGCACAACATAAGAATGATTAGAATTATTACATGAAAACAATACGCAACTTCAGGCCGAGATTTACTGTGTCACGGTTTCCACGTCGTGACTAAAAAAGGCCCTTTAGCTGTTGTACAGTCAGTGTAAATCACAGCCTCTCGTGACTTATTCCTCAATGATATGGCAAAACTTAGAAAATGTATCGTTTTGGCATTGCAACCAAAACTCTTAGTATCATACAATGACTGATACTTGATTTTCAAACAATGTCATAGAACTCATCCTAAGCCTATGAATCATTAATATAGTACAATAACTGTTGTCATCATCATGATCATCTCCATGTGCAGTTAATCAGACCAGAAAATACTTCTCTCCAGGCTTATTGTTAGACATTTCATATTGATTGAAGCAAAAGCATTCATAACCACAGGCTACTTTACCAGTGTATTGGTGAATACTACCGTGTAAATGGCTACAAATGTATCTCTTTCAGATAAACAGTCGGCCCACAGACCGAGTTGGACTGTAAAACCACAGTAAAGTGCAACATGCTATTTATATACATGCTCTCCATAGCCAGAGCCAAACTCTGTTGTGATCATGGTTGTCGTCAGTGGGGACGATCCATCTGTCAGTCTACCACTGTGTGGTGCACGCAGGAGGAAGTCTGCACATGCTGGTTTGAAAATAGCATGAAACAGTTGGTTACAAACTGAAGAGGAAAAATATATTGTTGAAGTATTTTTCAACGTTTAGGTGGGGCAGTCGTTATATCGATATTGTGACATGAGACTAGGTATCGCCTTAGTTTTTGGATGATGTAATATCATAATATGGCATGAGTGTTGTCTTTTCCTGGTTTTTAAGGCTGCATGACAGCAAAGTGATGGCATTTTCTGAACTTACCAGACTGTTCTAGCTTTTCGATTATTTGCATTTACCCACCCAATTACATTCCCATTAATGATATCTATTTATCAGAAATCTCATTCATTATTTTGTAAAAACGCCAATGGTAAACATTGCAATATTGTCACACGATCGATATCAATGTATTGAGCCAAACATATCGTGATATTTGATTGTCTCATCCAGCCCTTAATTTAGGAGCGAGGTACTCACAGTAATGAGAACGGGGAAAACGGAGTAGAAGAGAAAATGTGTGTTTCCAATTTCCACATTGACTGAACACATTCTGGTTGATTTAATTACAAATCCACCCTAACTGCATGCGTGTCAAAACATGCCTAAAATTGTACAATACTGACGTTATGCTCTGTTAAGAGGCTTGGTATAATCCGATACTGAATACATTTAATTCAAAAGTAACTGTTTCAGTGATTAAAGTTGAAGAGGGGAAGAGGCAATGTGGATTGTGAAGACGAGTTTCTTTTCATCCACAGTGTAGCCTACACTGCAGTTTCTCTTCAAACCTTGTCAAAGGACAGGCTTTTACAGTTCAAACTGTGTGTAGAGTAATACAACAACAGTTATTGTTCTTGTAATTTTGGAGGGAAATTGCATATTTTCAAAAAGCATCCCCTGATCCTCACCAAGTCTTTGTGTCAGTCAGAAACGCTGTGATGATGAACGCCAGTCACTTCGCTTTTGTCACTGTCAACCTCTCTGTCAGTCACTCTGTCAATGTCAACCAGCTAGAGCTTGGGGGGGAACCAGCATCAATCAGGCTCTGTCAGCGGCGGGGCCCCATTACTTTAGAGGGATTATGATATCAGAGATCGTAGTCTTGTGGGCTAACAGACCGAGAGACAAATAAATGTTGAACTTTTCAAAAGTGCCTCCCATTAACTCCTCACCCAGCTCATCTAGCTGTGCAAATATTTGCGATCAGAAAGCCTGTTGTTTCTGAATCTGAAGTGCTCGCACGCAGCGAGAGTGTCGGGGACCTTGATGGTTTTTATCTACACACAAACACAGACAGACAGAGCTGTGGCCTTCAGGAAGGCGTTATGAGTGTGTGATATGGATTCAGACTTACATCAATTGAAAAATAAAAAAAGGAGAGGTTACCAGCGGAGGGACACTTATTCAGTGTGGATGGTGTTCATTTCAAATGATTGCGGCGCAATAGCATCAAGATACCATCCTGATGCCAGTTTGAAATCTGGCAGTGTCATGGAAACACACGCACTCATGCATATATACACACCCACACTAATATACAGGCATTTAATAACTCCTTAACACACACACACACCTTCCAATCCAGCCAGTCTTTCTCCCCCTCCCTTGCTCTTTTCATCACAGTCCCACAGTGACCCTGACTGGTGGGGAAATGGTACTGCAGCGCTAGGAGGTGTGACTGGTGTGTACAGTGGTGTGTGTGTGTGTGTGTGTGTGTGTGTGTCTATGCACGCGGCTGTGCATATGTGTGTGTATACTGTTATTACTAGAGGAGATAAATCTTGTTAATGAAACCGACGGAAAGGACTCTAGAGAGGGAAAGGAGGAGCAAGAAGAAGAGGGATGATGGGAGAAGGGCAAGGGAGGAGGAGGGGGGGAGACAAACAGAGAGAGCTAAAAGAGAAGGAGAGGAAGTAAAGGAGGAGAATTAAAGACTATTAAGAAGAGTGAAGAAACAAAAAGGATGTGCGAGACAGGTCTGAGGGGAATAGAGCAAAGGAAAAAAAGTTGACTGTCACGTTTTCTTTCATTGCATCATACATCAGTATGGAGAGAGTGATGCAGAGGAACAGATGAGGAAGACGAGGATGGCAGGGTAAGAGGGAGATGGAGAACAGACACGGAGAGGAAGCGAATGAGGAAAGAACAACACAACATGCATTTCCTTCAGAAAATGTGTGCGAGGGTGCTTGCTGAGTGTAAAGAGCTGGAGTGTAGCTGGTCATGCATATTAATACTGACATAGTGTGTTAGATGTCTATTGGAAGGACACTGAATAAGTGTGCAAAGCCTGCAAGACACACGAGGTATAACAACCTGTGAGGAGCAGACACGTGGATGTGCAAGTGTTTTTTTGCAGTTGGAGGATGAAAGGACCGTGAGCAGGCAGAGCAGGAAGACACTGGGAAATATGAAATAGAAGAAAGCATCGTCTTTTTGCGCTGCAAAACTTTATAACTGACAGACCTGGAGATGAAAGCGGCCCTGGAGTTTGACCCAGAGCAGCCCAACTCAACCTTGTCCCAGTCAGGATTCACCTCACAAATGTATTCATCGACTGCAAAGCAGGTTCATAACATTTAATCACAAACAACAATAAGTTCCAAAGATATAAGGCACATTGTAGTTATGAAGCAGACCGTGTAAGCTAAAGAAAACCAACTGCAGGGAATAGACACGAGTGTCGATTATAATCATTTGGTGTTATAATTACTTCTTATTATTTTTCTTACCACTGATGAGCAGCATTAGGTGAGGGAGGAAGCCAAGACAAAAACAAAAAGGCACATTCAGTCCACGTCTCCATGACCCATAGGCACCCAAGTCCCGCCAAAATATTGTTTTTAAGCACTGAAAATATAGTGCGAAATGTTTGTGGATGCGTTTCTTATGTCATGAACTCTAATTTGTTGAATGTTGTTTTAAAGGACTAAATGTCAAAGTGGAGAAACCCTAAATTGTATTTCTAAACTGAAATGTATAAAATGTCCTATCAAAACGTATCAATGCATGTATCAGACTTACAAATGCATATGATGCCAAACATTCCTCATCAAGTTAAGCTAATTACTCACTAAAAAGCAATAAGCAGCCTTACATGGCTATCACATATCACACACTGCAAAAGCCCTGCAGGTCCTATCCATGGTGCTGGACCTCACCCAGTGACAAACGAGCTGCAATACATTTGACCCATTACAAGCAAATACAATCACATCAATAGTGCACAGCAGTGATTCACACAGACAGCCACCGCGGGCCGTTTTGCCATCAGCAAAGCCACAGAGGCATGAGACATTAGTTATGGTGTGTTTGTCTCACCTACCAGTATGTGAAGAAGACAACAGGTACTCTCCAGGGAGGAAGAGTAATCATACTAATGCCATGTAATTTGCTGCTGGACGTGAGGTCTTCAAGAGGACTCCATTAATATATCGGTAAAGTGTCCAACTCTTCATGCCGATGTCGTCTGACTCCGTCCTGTTTGTCCCGTTTGAGTGTAACTCGGCCTCCAATGTTTACAAATGTTTGTTAGCGGGCTATAATATCAATGCTGTTGCTGACTTTCTTTTTTTTTTTTTTTTTTCACTCATCAAGTTATCAACTTCAGCTGGCTTGATGCAGCGGAGGACCCATGAAGGAGCCAATCAGATGAGAGCTGCAGAGCTGGGCTCAAAGGCTGCACACTGTTGAACCTCCATGCTGAGGACTGTTGTACTCTACAGTCTATGGTTGTACACTTGTGGCTCTGGGAGGCCAAACCTGTGACTGTTTTAAATAAATATAGATAATGTTTTATATTCATTTTAGCATTTTTATTGTTTGGGTAATTTGTGGATGCAAGCACTTTGAGGTATTGTGTTCTTTTTTTAATGACATAATAGGCCGCCATAACTTTTATTACATGGTCAGAGGCTGAAAATAGATAATTGGCTGTCTCATTTGTTTCTACACAATATTAGTGTGGCGTGTGGGGAATAAATCCATATGTTGTGTTTTGTCGCTTAGCTGAGAGCTGCTCCTTTATAAACTATATAACTCTATTACATGAGCAGCTCCACTGGTGTCTTGCCCAGCGGCACTGCAGCAGGGACAGAGAAAGGGAATTACGGCAGGAACTTTGTGGCCATTTTGTAAAGTACGTTTTCAACTTGGTTTTGTCCCTAAGATCTAAAAGTTTGAGGTTACAAAAGTTCAAAGTCAAATCTCCTTTTGTAAGAATGATCACAAGATGACAATTTTAAACTTGACTCATCCAACTTGTTCAAGCAGAAGCATATAAAATCTGCCATCTCGACACATAGGCTTACCAACCGCATATATGCCCTTTGAAACGTGTGTGTGTGTGTGTGTGTGTGTGTGTGTGTGTGTGTGTGTGTGTGTGTGTGTGCCATGGTAAAATTGAACTGTCATGGCCAGAATGGGCACTTTGATCATTTTATGTTCACAGGAGAGGAGGAGAATGTAAAAGGGTTGGGTGGAAAGAAAAGGGAAGGAGAATATAGGAGAAAGGGAAGCAAAAAAGGAAGAAGATGCGAAAACAAAGGAAAGAAATGGAGGGAAGGAATGTAGTAATGCACTGATATTACGGAATGATTATAAGGAGATGGTGTGATAAAAGTAGAAACGAAAGGAAAGGAGCAATGAGAAGAGAGGGAAACCACGGAAATGAAAGAAAAAATGAGAGTTTAGGGGAGGTAAGGAAAGGAAAGAGGAAAAAGAAGACGTGATGACAAAATAAAAGACAAAAGGGAACCAAAGGAAAGGAAAAAACAGAATAGGTAAGGAAATAGGAAGAAGGAGAGGAGAAAGTGTAGAGGAACTAAGTTGAAATGAAAAAGGATATGAGAGTAGAATGAATGTGGAAAAGAGGAAAGGAAATAAATGGAAAGACAAGGTAAATTAAAGAAAGGAAAAGAGAGAAAAGGTGAGGAGTAATCCAAAGAAATTGGGGCAAAGGAAAGCAGAGCAAAGGAGAGGAGACGAGAGGAGAGTGGGGAGAACTGAATTAAAAGGAGAAAAGGAAATAGGTATGAAATGAGGGGAAGAAATGAACATGTAAAATAAAGACAAGAAAAGAAAACACAATTGAATAAAGAAGAAACTGAAGACGAAGGGGGGGGAAGAAAGAAATGGGGGCGAGGATGAAGAGAGTCGACAGAACAAGGGGATATTGATAGACTGAACAGATAAGGGATGAAAGCCGTCTTTCACTGAGTGATGAGGATGTGCTCACATCACACGCTACTTACCCAGGATTCATAGCGTGAGATGAGTTCCCAGCATCCCTTTCATCTCCACAACATCCAGTAGTGGTCCATCAGAAAAGAGCCCGGGGAGATACTCACACATGTGGACACGCAAAGAACACACACACACACACATACACACATTGAATAAAGACACACACAGACATCATTATCGTTTTTCTTTCTCTTACACACAAGAAAACACAATCACACATCATTTAACATTGTCCTCAGATTCCTGTATGAACTTGGTAAGCATGCTCACACAAACACACACACACACACACACGTACATGCAAACAGGCACTACAAAGTGGTCAGCTGTCTCACAGTATCCACGGTGATCACAGAAGCCACTTGTTGCCATGGTGTTTGATCTCTCAGTTGGCATGGTTACCCGAACAGTCTGTCAGAGACTTACAAGAGTGGGAAAGAAAAAGGACAAAACTGTGTGTTTCTTACCTGTGTGTGTATATGTGTGTGTATGTAAGTGTGTGTGTGAGTGTGTAGGTGTGTGTGAGTTAGCTAATTAATTGTTTTTAAGTTTAAAGGAATAGTTCAACATTAGATTAATACCACTCTCATGTCTGTATCCTAAATATAAGGGGGGATAGCTACTCCGTCGGGAGGAGATCAATGTTGTTACCTTCGGACAGAGCAAGGCTAGCATCTTCCAGTCTTTGTGCTAAGCTAACCGTCTGCCAGGTGTAAAATGTCAACCAATTATTTTAAGAATTAAAGTTTGTCTCTCTCTCGCACTCGTTCTCTTATCCTAACTGTCATCCCTCCATTTCCTTTATAGCTAAATAAATTACACATATCATTTATATATCATTCATCAAGGGATATACTGTCATATTTGCACAGAAAGCAAAAAACAATTTCCTGTTGTGTTCATGTTCTCTGTTTGAGAGGGCACAGATTTCCCCTGTGTTCATTTCCCAACTGTGCGTGTGTGTTTACAGATTGCAGCTAATGGCTGCCCCAGCGAGAGAACATCAGATGTCTCTCCATCTCCCCTCCGCTAGATCTCTCGCTTGGTGCATCTGTCCCTTCGGCCCTCCACCTCGCCTTCCCTCCATGATCCACTCATCTCTGCATCGCCACAGCGACGAGAGCCACTTCATCCAAATTGACACACATGTCGAGATGGAGCGATTGGAAGAGTGGAGGACGGTGAAAGAGGATGGGGGGGGAGATGAGCAAGGAGAAATGGTAAGGTGAGATGTGGAGAAACAAGTTGAGAAGAGTAAAAGAGTAAAAAGACAGAGGAGTAGCCAGGCTGAGGATGAGAGAGGAGAAAGGGGGGAGACAGAGGGGGAAGTGAAGGGGAGAGATGAAGAGAGAAACAATCAAAGCTTTGCACACACTCATAGACACAGTATGGAGGCCAGCGGTCTGTGAAAGTGTTGAAGTCACATCTGAGTGAAAGCTCAGCAGGGCGAAAGAGCGGCAGCATCCAAAAGAAAGAGAGAGAAAGAGAGAAAGAGGGTAAAGGAGGAGTGTGTTTGTTTTCAATGCATCTTCTGAATGTGAAACGATAGTTGTGCTTTAAGAAATGCATTGTGCAAACGTTATTGCAAAAGGTCCATTGTGTAAAAGAGAATGTGCAGCATTGATGTTTTGCCAACACTATTTGAACTTAATTCAACGCAAAATAAATAAATAAGGCAAGACATGTTTAAAATTCTATCAACTGTAGAAAGTCAATTGTCCTACTAATAATGATATGAAAATGTTCTTATGGATGTGACAGTGGCGACCTGTGTGTAACCATCTTCAGATCTGCATTTCCTCTCTTCCCTTGAGGACATAAGGTGCATTACCTTTCTATTGAAGTCAATTGGCCACATTACCAGACATTTACTGGTACGAAAGAGGTACATATACACAGAGAGAAGAAGAGAAAAATAAAGAAGAACACCAGAGATGATATGATCGACTGCCCTTACAGCCATGCTCTTGTTGCAGACATCAGTCTTGAGCTGACCACAAGTATGGCGAAGAAGAAGCACAAAAAGTCAAAGGACAAAACAAAAGCCTAAAGGCTTGAATTCTATCCCAGCCTAAAGGCTTTTGTTTTGGTGTTCAACTCCAGTCACCTCATGCCCAACAGACACATCCCTCTAGCGTCAACAAGGATGTCCTCAGTTGTCCTCAAGCACAAAGTCAAGCAGGAGACCAAGTTTAAGGACAAATGGGGAGGCAGTGGGACAGAAGGACACAGAAACGGTTGAGTAGTTTTGTTTTGGAAATATAGATTACGTTGCATTAACAGTTAACCATGAATGAAACCACGTCATGCTGCAGCTCTTCAGTATATTAAACATTCCACTTAACCTGCGAGTGCATGTGGACAAAATAAAGTAGGGAAGGAGAGCATATGTAAGAATGAGAGTGGACTGGTGCTTTGAAGACTTCCTGCTGTTGGGCCTGGAGGTGACTTCTGTCTGCGTGTGTCTGCGTGTGTGTGTGTGTGTGTGTGTGTGTGTGTGTGTGTTGTGTCGTGAGCAAGTCACACACTCACACACTCACACACACACACACACACACACACACACACACACACACACGCATGCAAACATGCAAACACAACACCTGTACCCTCAGACACAAAAGGTAATTGTGGTAAGAAATGTTCACCACACATTAAGCCAAGCATGTCCAATAAAAAACAAGCTGAAACACCCGCAAGAGCCAGTGATGTATACAGAGTCAGAGTCAGGTCAGTGTGTGTGTGTGTGTGTGAGTGTGTGTGTGTGTGTGTGTGTGTGTGTGTGTGTGTGTGTGTGGATACCTTGAAGGACAGTAGAAGGGTATCCAGCAAACTTTTCAATTCGCTCGATCACAAAGAGACAGAGCGAGGGTGGCTGCAGACCGAGCGAGACAGACGGCGAGTGACAGAGAGAGAGAGTGACAGAGACGGAGGATGACACAGAGAGACAGATTGAAAGAGGTTAAAGATTCAGATAGACGGTGAGGGAGCGGGGCAGAGAGGGAGAGCTGGGAGAAATTTAAAAAAGGCAGACTGTGGGAGAGTAGCAGCGTTGGACAGCAGGACCGAATGGTGGAAGGATGGAGACAAAACTGGAAGGACAGAAAGAAGGAAGGAGGACCAGATGAAAGATGGGAAGGAAGGAGGAAAGGGAAAAAAAGAACAGAAGTATCAGAAACAATACAGGATCATTAAAATCAAAGCATCAAATGGTTGTTGTTTTTTAAGTCATTAACAACTCCATCAGTACGCAATGAAAATTATCAAAAGTAGATACTGCAAATAGTAGAAATAGTAGAGTACAGAGACAATAATGCATCAAATGTATCCAACAATTGAGAAACACACTTGTAAGCGAAATGAAATGAATCATTGATATATTGGACAGGGCAAAAACACTATTGTGTATTCATATACTCCACAGAGATGCTTCATATTCTTCTGCCAACACATATTAACTTGTGGCTATTGTAAGCACTGGCCTTGTCCATCAAATACATGTGTGGTTTGGAATCACCGACATGTAATGTGCATATAATAATGCTCCTCATATTAACTGCAAAGACACACCATCGCTCTGTGGCACCATGGTTAAAAAACTAAATGCAGCCGACCTCGAGAAGCCGTGGGTTACTGTCACCACTGACGGAGAAGGTGTGAGTGTAAAAAGAAGCACCAGTAATGTCTTTCAGTCACGGCAGTAGTGCGGACCACTGGATCCTGTGTATTTATGCAGCACTGCTTGGCCACAAAAGATGCACGAAGAAATAAAAGATTTTTATGGGGAATTGTGGACAGGGAACTGTCTTTGTGTCTGATCTACGAGCTCTCGCACAATATATTCCATATTCTGCCAACCTGTTGCCATTGTACTGAATCTTCAGCTGAAGACAAATTAGCATTTAAATGAGGCAAGTTATTTTCCTTTCAACACCCGCTCTAAATTACCAACGCAATAGCTTTGATTGAGATGAGAGGAGGGAGACTCGTGGCTTTTTTAGTGTTATTAACCCAGAAAAGGTTGCGTGAACACGCTCGCTCTCTTTCATATAAATGTAAATACTGCACAGGATGATGCAGTCCTGGGCTAATAAGCTGCAGAAAAGCATCACTTTTAAAGATAAAGACAGATGAAGCCTTGAAGCGTCACATCTTCCAGTGTTGACCTTTGTCTAAAACACAACAAACGCGCCTACAGTATACTGTGTTGGTTGTCAGTTTAATGCAGCACATCAAACACTTAGTTTGTTGTAGCTTTTCAGTGTTACTGCATCCGTCATACTAGAGAAGGGAAGAAATCAAACCCCGACTTCCACAGGGTGGGTGCTCCCCTGCTGCTGTGACCAACCATTGCTCCACCACCATAAGCTTTCATCTAAAAGTGCAGCCGCAGTCAGGTATAGGGTCTTTGTAGTTGAGTGCCACATACATGCACCAACCTATAACCTTCCAGCTGCTATGTGGAGCATAAAAACTGCAATGCTGATACTCCCTCGTGTCTTTTTTTATATATATCTCTACAGCACCTTTAATGTTTTGTAGGAATATCTTATGAATTTCATGGTGTTTTCTGCGATTGCTTCCTCTCTGCTGAGCTCAAACCTGGCAAATCTACCAGACAAGTCCTCCCAAAAATAGAATGACGACGCAGAACTAAATACATACAACTCTATCTGATTTGGGTTGGTTCAGAGCAACCACAGAGAAAGTTAGACCAAATGAAATCACCAAACTTATATTACTTTTTGATTGTCATGCCTCCACGTGACACAGAGATCGGGGCCCCGGAGCCACAAACACAAAAAGGAAATGCCCTATGCCTACCGTCATAGGACTCTGTAGCTTTCAAGCTTTGTACTGTTTTCGTTGAGGGCTCTGGGTGAGTCTTTGTAAGTTGTGGAAATTGGAATTATTGAATTGGAAAAGTATTTATAAGTTATTTTAAACAGTAGTTCTGCCTTGCCCGCCGTGGACAATGGTATTCCTAATCCTGACTCTAATAATTCAATTTAAGATGAGGTGCAACAACAGGCTCTTGAAATTGTCCCTCGTGGATGAATAAAGTTTTTTGAATTTAAATTGAATTGGATTCTTAAGTTGACGCAGCCTCTCTGTGTCGTTGGATGGCTGTAAAATAAGGCAACCGAATATTTCCATCATTTGGTTGTTCATTGCAGAATGTATTCATTAAGCCAGTTTACTTTGGACATGGGCTTCATGTTAACCTGCAATAACAGCAAGCAGTGTTTTATTCATTTCATTCATCTTTAAAATGCAAAAACGATTTACAAATTTAAAATAGACTTTTGGTTCGTCAAATGACAAGACCATTCAGGACATGCTGATGGGTGTCACCTGAAATCCAGGTGGGGGTTCTGCCCTTTTTTAAGGTTAGAGCAACAGCCTCTCAAAAGGTATTTGCACCTCCCTGCCTGGAACTATGCAATTTATTCAAATTTGAAGGGAGCGGGTCAGCGAGACTCTCCTGACTGGAGAGCAAAGGGCGTTGGGTTAATACTCCGAGACAATTGCAATTGAAGGTGTGTGGACAGGGACGCATTGTTTCTATCTGGGAGGTCATTTGGAAATAGAGTGCTGAGTAGCCTTCTCTCGGCCCCTGACTGGAAGTCTGTCTCCTTATCCTCACTCTCGATTTCTCTCCTGACTGCGAAACTCCATAAAGGGTGATGGATGTTGATGGAGACACACGGAGTGGTGATTATGGATCATCGCAGAAGGACGGAGACAGACAGACAGACAGACAGACAGAGGGAAACTGAGAAAGAGAGATGATAGCCTCAGAGTGGTTCATGAAAGAATGGAATCCGTCTGTTTTTTGTAGATGGAGCTGTTGCGCCACTGAGTGGTGAACTGTTTAACTCTACTGCCACCAAGGTTATTCTAAAAAATATATGAAAACAATTAAACAAACACAAGGTATGATTTTGACATGAAAAACATTGCTGGCAACTATATTAATTCATTCGATTTTTTGAATCATTTCCTTTTCAGCTTGAGATCGGCACTCACTGAGTTCTTACTGTCCTGCTCAAGGACACTTCAGCAGAGCTGCTTGCTAACAGAAATGCAGTGTCTCTAATTATTATTGAGATTATTATGAAGATGAAGTCAAATATTTTGTTGTTTAACCATTTTTTTGCCATTGCCAGAATGTGAGTGACACAGAAAGGAGACACAACATGACAAACGTTTGAATAAAAGAAGAAAAGACAGTTAAGCAGTGGTGAAAGAAGTACTCAAATAGAAGTAAAAAAATAATTGTTAAATGTACGTGTCAAAAGTAAAAGTACCGTACTCATTATGCAATCAGAGTTATGTCATCATATTGTTGGATGGTGGTTGCTAGTGCATCGGAATCTTTAAATGCTGCTGCATGTTGATTTGCAGCTAATTCAAACAACTTTCTGCACTATTTGTCTGATTCATCTGTAACAAGTGTGTCTTAATGTGTTAACTGATCACATGTTTTGTGTCTAAAATCTTAATCTCAAACTACAGGTGGCAAACGAATGTTGCAGATTAAAAAGTACAATATTTCCTTCTGAATCGTAGTGGAGTAGAAGCAGAAAATGGAAATACTCACTCTATTAAAGAACATAGATTAGCATAAAAGCAAAACGAGACAGAGAAAGATGACATTTTATGAATAAAAGTAAGAGGAGAAGTGATTTAAAAGACCCTGCATCTTCCACGCAACATTCCTCTACTGGGTGTTTCAGAGCTGAGAGGCCCGGAGAGCAAGAAGTCCGGTCACCTTCAGTCTCACACTCAGACTGAGGGACTGTAAGAAGAACCTGCCTGAGGATCTTCGCCTGCTCGCTGGCTCACATTGGACCAGAAATTCAGCAATTTAGCTAATGTATGTGACTCAGGTTTCCCGAGGGAAGGGAACGAGTACATCGCTGGTGTGGGATCGGCTGAAGCCTTTTAATCACATCTGACAAGTGAACGGGCGTGGAATACATCAGGGGAAAGTTCTGCCCTTCTCTTGGTCGTATATCTAAAGTGGATCATTTCTTCTTTGCATTTCTCTTTTCTGGACTGCTCTCGATGTGCTGCTCCGCCCAAAGGCTCAGACTATTTCATTACTTTGGGAGGTTTGACTGTAATGCAGATCCCTCTCATTCATGCACTCTTTTGAGTTCTAATCATCACAATAATGGTCCTCGAAAAAAAGCTCTTGTGAAACACCAAATATTAGACTATATGCTAAACATGGACGTCTAATCACATTGACCTTTTTTTTTACCTTTTTCAGTAAAAGAACCAACACGACAATGAAAAAATGCTTGATTCAGTGAAACTCCTTGGTAAAGACAACGATGATGTTACATGTCAGAACTATTAAAGTGAAAAACATGTTTCGGCTTCAAAATGAAGTGCATTAACACGTGAACGTATACACCAGTGTTTCCCAAGTGTTCTCTGGGGATCCACTTCAGAATAGGACTGACCTATCTCATGAGAAGCGTGAATTTGTTCATTGCCATCTTTATCTCTGTGTCACCCGATATTATCCTGAAAGGTAAAACAGCCATTGAGAAGATACATACCTGTGAAAAATCACAATTTTGTTTTCAATACTTGATAAATGAGACCAAATAAATGCATTCAGTCTGGGTTAATTGGCTAGCTCATTCTTTTTAATAAACATCGACATAGTTGTTGTTTTCCTCTAATCGGTAAAACAAACAGAATGTACGCCAGCCTTTTATGTTAGATTCAATGTTATAAACCTCAACTATCAGAAAGATACGTACTTGAGTAAATGTACAGTCCACTGCTAATAATTACGTTGATAAATCCCATTTTAGGAGGATGTCCTTTGATATATTTATTGATCACGCCCTGTTTATTGGTTTCAAGGCATGAAAAGCGGCAAAAAGATACAGATGAAGGTTACATCAACTTCATCAAAGACCAAACAAGACAGACATATAAAGCAGGACAGCAAAAACAACAAAGCAACAACAAAATATATGACCGTGACACATTCATTTCAAAGTTAGTTCTGTCATTTAGAAGGATAATCCTACGAAATGTTTTTTGTGGCATTTAAAAAAAATCTGCGATTGCATCCTTGCCTATTTTTGCAGCATGTTCATCTGACGTCATACGACATTCCTTTTCCTCTGTGTCCACGACGCCCTGAAGGGTCAGAGGCCATCTGACATTCAGGGAGCGAGAGGCGAGGAGTCATCTGTGTACAGGGCGCAGAGTAGTGGACTGAGCACATCTCTCTCTCTCTCTCTCTCTCTCTCTCTCAGTGAAACAGCAAAGACAGGTGGGGGTCACGGTTGATATACAGGAAGCCTTATAATATCCACCGGCAGAGATTTCCGGAATTATGTTCAGCTGCGAAATTTGCCCACAGAGCACTTTCAGGATGATGGTGCTGAATTCACAGCTGATGTATATTCGCTGTCATTGAGGTTACGGGAGTTCTTGGGACAAATCATAGGGCCGTGTTGACACAGCGGACACTTCAACACGAAGGCCAACTGCCGGGGGTAGAGGAGCGAGGCTGTGTTACATGGGAGATAAGATATCACTGAGAGATACAAGGACTCGGTGAAGATTGAGGTCAGTGCCACTGGGCTGAACTCACAGAGGCAGGTGAGCTTGACCTTCTTCAGCACAGGAGTGATTCAAGTAGGCTACGATGTCTTGTGGGGACAAATGGTGCCTGGTTAAATGTCACTGATTAAATGTCACTGTGACTCTAAGAATATTTCAGGTAAGAGCAAAGGCAGAAGAAAAATCACCTGTGCACTTTGGTATCTGTTATGCCCGGAGGTGTGGGAGAAATTGGTATTAGCTGTTAGATCATTTTACCCTCAGGCAACTACAGCCCTCCATGAGTCTGTATTGACAAGGTTATAACTGACGCTGTTTAAAACACATGTGGAAGATGTCATTTGAAAATAGTAGAACTTTATAACCTGTGTTTTTAATCAATATACATTTGAAAGAGGAAAATCTGTCATTTCTGCAGGATTATAAGCCGACATTCCCATAATAAGAAGGCCATAGATCAGAGGGCCGGTCAGGTCGGAGGTTTGGTGAAACTCTGAGGTGGACAACAATAACGAGGGTAAATGTGCAGCACGCACAACATCTCTTTGCCTCACCTCGGAGTATGAGCCACAGTCACAGGAAGGTCTATATGCAACCAAAGCTGGATGAGCTTGGATTAATGGTTTAATCATTTCTGAAATACTGCGAGCGAGTCATTAAACATGCAGTCATGATAACCACCACACTGATTTATGTACAATCTACATGCATGGTTATTGGAGCGCAGCCTCCTGATAGATGCTAATCTAATATATATATATATATATATATATATATATATATATATATATATATATATACATATATATATATATATATACATATATATATGGGGAGTACGAGTTCATCTCATAGATTAACAATGTTTCCAGAAGAGGCATTTATAACCTACTCAGCGGTCTGGCCAGACTTGAGAATTTTAACACTGTAAAATATTTTCTCTTTTCTTCTATTTCAAACTAATATGACTATGTTATGAATTCATAATTATCATTTTCCCAACTTAAGTTCAGTTGACCACAGAAACCCCGGTTTGAATCCGGGTCACGGTGCTCAGTTTTAACACAGAGAAAGAGAGAAGATGTTGAATAAAGTCCTGAGACCAGCTTGACCCGATGCTTCAATCACAGACGATGACGAGCAGACTGATACAATACCTACAATTGCTTTGACGAAGAAAAAAACAGATGAGTCTACTAATAAATCAGAGGGTCGTGGGGAGAAAATGAGCAACTGTGTACGAGTCCAGTAGTTTAATGAATTTCTATAAACAATATAACAGATGGAGTGGAATCTGTTTCTGCTCAGAAATTAAAAAGGATTGGCAAACCTTTCAGCAATCATTTTATCGTGAGCTTGACCTCTTCTGCACAGGAGTGATTAAAGTAACTTAGGTTAGGGTGCCTTGAGGGACAAACATGTCATTGTAACTGTTGTAGATTTGGGAAAATAAATTGCTTCATATAACAATATTTCACAGGTAGAGACTTTATATGTAGACTATATATATATATATATATATACATATATATATACATACACATACACATACACATACATATATATATATATATATGACTTATGTGTTATGTAGGAGAAAGTAGGCTTATTAGCGGTTTGACCACTTTAGTCACGATCATATAACTAGAAGCCCTGCATGAACTTGTAATATTAGTGGCGAGCCGTGATCGTATAGTGGTTAGTACTCTGTGTTGTGGCCGCAGCAACCCCGGTTAGAATCCGGGTCACGGCAGTCTGTTTTCAAAAAAACAAACGCTCACGCAAAAACAATATTGTTCATGGAACTGATACCTCCATGGAACAGAGACTCATAAGAAACACTTTCCAGCACCGAGGAACCACTTATACGCAACTTCACTACCTGTATTAGTTGCATTCATTAAGTAAGATCTTCATGTGATTATCAGACCTTAAAACTCAAAGTCCTAAAATGTACAGGTAATTTGAAATAGATCTTAGTCATTTATAATAGCTGTTTGTATGGACTAAATAAATAGCTGGTCAATTCCAGTACAGTCTCGATGACGTGAAGTCTCGCGATAATACCCCCGAAATCCCGTCCAAGAAACCAACCAGGAAGCGAATGGCGGAAATTTAGATCCACCTCACGCTTCCAGCTAGCAGTTACTGAACAGACCCGTTTTCTTCTTGAATGGAGAGGCCAGCCGAGTAGACAGCAGATGCTTTCAGCTAAACAAACGCTGGACGGCTTTGAAGAACCAATGTCGTCGCGTCTGACGAGCGTTACCCGGAAGAACCGGTGAAGCGAATGGACGGAGAGCCGAGCGGACTGACAACCTGACAGATTAGGTGAAACACCGGGTAGGTTTAACGTTAACATCTGGACTATACTTTCAATATACATCACAACATATGAGAGAAAAACAAGTATACAACCTTTTAATCTTGCGCCTTGTAAAGACTCCAGCAGTAACTGGTCAAAGTGTTCACAATAGATCGGATAGATTCAAATCTATTTGAATATGTTTTTTGATCACCCGATGCGGTGTTTATAGTGTAAAATATTGAAATGTGTATGAGCATGTTCTTACACTAAAAGAGCTGTTTTAATGCATTTTGTCAAACATCTGAGAAACAGTGTATACAATATGTCAGTTTGGGGAAAGGCCATTTCCTATTTGAACATAACAATGCCACGAGACAAAGCCACATTCACAGAGCAATTATTTTTTGCTGGAGTGGAAGAACTTGACTTGCCTGCAAAGAGCCCTGACCTCAGTGGTCATCCTCTCAGGCTTTTGTGGCAGAATGGGAGCAAATGCCTGCAGCCAGGCTCCAAAATCTAGTAGAGCACCGTCCCAGAAGAGAGAAGGCCATGACAGCAGCATATTGATGCACACGGTTGTGGAAGGATGTCTTCAACAGTCACATATGGTGGGGACTGTGCAGATGTGTGCCATGTAGTGTAGTTTAATTTCTCAGATGGTAAGTCGGTAATTAGTCAGTGTTAAGAGGAGAGGCCTCTGCCGGCTGATGAAGACTCTGCATTCTTTAACAATACACAGTCAGCATTGATTGTTGGACGAGCCTCGTACTCCACACTAACTCCTCTGTCGATGACTCCTCATTTGCAGACATATGGCTCGCCGAGGGAGACGTCCGTGACGAGACGACGAAGCCAGCATCATGTTCCTGAAAGCATCTTTCACCAGCCTGATCGTGGGCGTGTTTGTGGTGTACGTGCTCCACACCTGCTGGGTGATGTTCGGGATAGTGTACACTAAACCCTGCGACAGCCCCGAAGGCGACAACTGTATCGCACCCTTCCTGGCAGGGCACCCAAAACTACAGGTCAGTACTGCGGAGGGGATGGGTGGTCGCACTGCTCACGTTTGAATCCGGTATGTTTGAGCTTCAGCTGTCTGTGTGGGTGGTTTGGTTTAATTGGCCAGGCTAGGAACAAGGCTGGTAGTGTACTGTATATATGTAGTAATATCTGTAAAATCTCTCTGTGTGTGCTCAGTTGAGTATCTACACTGCACTGCGGCCCGATGCAGAGGGAGGACATACTTTGATCCACAGAGAGGAAACATTTGATGTTAACAGCAAGTTTGAGAGGTTGGTGTCACTCTTAGAATAGATAACAAGCGTGAAGCGTCTCTGTCCTCAGATCTGATCAGTTAACTCAGATGCTGCATTGGCAGACGTCAGACATATTCTGATGTACAATACATGTGAAAAAAATACCATCCTGCCTTTCATCCTCTTCCTCTCTTTTTCCTCCAGGATAGTAAATGTCTCCCTCCCGAAGAAGACCCGCAACAATGGAACTTTGTACGCACTGGTATTCGTCCATCAAGCGGGCGTCACGCCGTGGCAGGATCCACGACAGGTCCACTTGGTGGCTCAGCTCACCACATACATGGTCCCTAAACCGGCGGAAATCTCTTTGATATCCGGAGAGGATCAAATACAGGTACTGAGTTGTTTATGTTTTCTGAATGAAGCGTGTGTAAGGGCATGGGGAGGAGCTTAAGGTAGCTACTTCAGTGTTTAAATATACTATCACGATATGTTTATATTTTTTAGAACATGTAGTATCTGGATCTTATCAGTATAGATGCAGAAGAGTGTCGTTACAAGAGAGTAAACTTACTTTTGTCTGTGTGACCACACAGGGGGAGAAAGAAGAAGCCCAGCAGAAGAAACGTGTCGGTAACCCTGCGGCAGCGGGTGGAGCTGGTACCGCTTCCACAGCCGATGACCCGGTCTCCCACTGGCGCACCCGCCTGACGCTCAACGTCGTCGCAGACCACTTCCTGTTCGACAAAGAAGACCTGCCGAGTGATGTGCACAGATACCTCCGAGTGTAAGACAGTGAATACAGAAACAGACGCATGCAACACCCTCTGAGAATAATATTACACATGATACATACGGGTGTATTTTCTTTTTTTAAGCATGCTTTGAATGGATTACACAGACTTTAATTCGGACCCAGAGCCATCAGATGTTTTTGTTTTTCAGATTCCAAAATGGTAAGAAGATGGTTTATCTACCTCTGCTGTTTGTTGATGAGCTCAGCAACCGCGTCAAGGACCTTGAGGTAAGCTTCTGCATTCAAATATATATTATAACGCATTTGCCAAATAAATTGCGATTTTATTTACATTACATTACATTTACATTACATTTAACCCGGGTGACTGATCAGCTGTTTTTGCTGTCGGCGTCTTCTTAGATATTACTGTAACGTGTGAATGCTTGTTTTCCTCTCCAGGCAACATGAAACATGGCGAATACGAGCTGACATGAAAGAACAATATAAACGTGTTCAATTGAAAGAAATTCCTTAAGACCCCTCTCCATTGTTCTATCCTACATGGGTTAGTTTGATGGCCAAGGCGACTTGTTTTGCTGTTTGCCTATAGCGGCAACTTCTGACCGAACTATGCTGCAGCTGAGTTTATTCACTCCCAACCAGTTCATGGATGTGCGCCTCATTCGCTTTTCTTCTTTTGCGACATTTCAAAAGTTAAGATTTGCTTGACACTTGAATGGAAACATGGCTACTGTATACATTAGCCCAATGAGTCGAGAATGAATTGCTTCCTGCCTCAGGACAATATAACGTCAAAGCTTAATGTCTCACCTGAATATCACAGAGACCATTACACATCTAAAGATACAATCTCTATAAAATGAGCTGATGTTGATCTGTTACTTCACATATTAACTTTAAAGTGTGTGTGTGTGTGGTTGTAGGAGATCAACAGTACCTCCAAGGAGCTCCCTCTGACCATCTCCTACGACTCTATCTCTCTGGGGAGGCTACGATTCTGGATCCACATGCAAGACGCTGTTTTCTCTCTGCAGCAGTTCGGTTAGTTAATCGTCTGTCTGTCTGTCACACACACACACACACACACACACACACACACACACACACACACACACACACACACACACACACACACACACACACACACACACACACACACACACACACACACACACACACACACACACACACACACACACACACACACACACACACACACACACACACACACACACACACACACACACACACACACACACACACACACACACACACACACACACACACACACACACACACACACACACACACACACACACACACACACACACACACACACACACACACACACACACACACACACACACACACACACACACACACACACACACACACACACACACACACACACACACACACACACACACACACAGTCTAGAAGCCCTGCACTCTAACACCACCTAAATGTTTGTTTGTCGACATGTGTGTGTGTTGCAGGTTTCACAGAAAAGGATGCTGATGAGATTAAAGGAATCTTTGTGGATACCAACCTGTACTTCCTGGCTCTGACCTTCCTTGTAGCTGCCTTCCATGTACGTCTTCAGCACATGACGCAGGATTTTCACTTGACATAAAAGCATGTGAATATATTCCTGATTACCGGTAGACATGTTGGATTGTCTTCGTCTAGATACCTCTATAGTAAAAAAACTAAAAGAACACTGATGATGAACGGTCAACAATAAACTGTAGCGTGACAAATGTACGTTTGTGTCTTTTTGCTTTTTCAGCTCCTCTTCGACTTCCTGGCATTCAAGAACGACATCAGCTTCTGGAAGCAGAAGAAAAGCATGGTGGGAATGTCCAGCAAAGCAGGTAGGCGACTCATGAAAAACACAATATTGGGAAACGAATGCAGAACCGATGGCAAAGTTAGGAAAACTACAAACGGGTTGTGACTGATTGAATGGAGCATTGCAGGCCAGTGTGAGTAACACTAGTGAATCTATGAGAAACCCGGCATCAGCAGTGTGTTGCAGTCCAGATGTTGGCTTCTGCTTCCTTCTGCTCAGTAAAACAGCAACAGAGTGAGAGATGCTCTTCTTAGTGGAAGGAATTGGCCATCTGCAAAATGCCTGTTAAGCAATATTTTGCCCCACAGCTGTGTGAGCAAGAAGCCTGCATTTCTAATTATTCTCCTCCACTGGAACTGTGCTGTACAGCTTTGGCACTATGAGACAACTTCATTTATGGATTTTTAAAGTAGAAAATGCAGGAACATCAGAGTGGATAGAATATGATGGAGCATAACTCTGCAAATACATCAGCATGTTGGAACACCACCGAGAACAGGTATCAGCTGCTGTGCTAAGAGCAATCCACATAAAGTCTGGACCAAATAATTCAACAGCAACGTCAGTAACTCGGAGCAGTTCCAGTATAACATCTAGTGTTTTGTTTTCCAGTGCTGTGGCGATGCTTCAGCACCATCGTGGTTTTCCTCTACTTGTTTGACCAGCAGACCAGCCTGCTTGTCCTCATACCGGCTGGCGTCGGCTCCATCATTGAAGTAAGTACACACAGACTGGAAACACACGCTATTAAATACCCCCCCCCCCCCCCCCCCCTAACATCTTGATGATTAACGCATAATATTCTATATTCTGTGTGGGTTTTTATCGTTGCAGGTTTGGAAAGTGAAGAAGGCCCTTAAGATACAGGTTTCCTGGAAAGGAGGCAAACCAACATTCCTGGTGTGTGTGTGTGTGTGTGAGGGTGTGTGAGTGTGTGTGTGGGTGTGTGCAACTGGTTGATCATCTTTTCGCTATTGTCTCATTAAATTGCAAAACAACACTTAACAGCCATCATAAAACAAATATACAAATGCATGGAGTGTATGATTTGCCTTGTGAATTTAAATTGTGTGCTAAGAGTTCATTCGTGTGCGTTTTTCTTTTGTGTGGAACAGTTTGGGAAATTGGATGAATCGGAGAGGAGAACAGAGGAGTACGATACTCTGGTAAGACACAACAGACTCGCGCGTGCACAGACTATACAATGTAATAAACCAAACCACACTGGGCCACATAGACTGGCTGTAACTGGATGCACACTTACTGTATGGTGTGTTCTTTTCCGTAGGCCATGAAGTATCTCTCATACCTCCTCTACCCATTGTGTATTGGAGGGGCTGTGTATGCGCTAATATTTCAACGCTATAAGAGGTCTGTGTGTGTGTGTGTGTGTGTATCATAAGATGATTACTAATGTGATGCCGATCAAATCTCACCAGTCGTCATCATCTCCTTTTGTTTCTCGTCCCTGTTTTAGTTGGTACTCGTGGCTCATCAACAGTTTGGTTAATGGTAAGCTCTTTCTAAACTGTAACACAGTAAAGCACCGTTCACTAATGTACTATTAACAGTATTAGAATTACAAGTCCATTACCTCATTGTAACATGTTGTTGATGATTCCAGGTGTCTATGCTTTTGGCTTCCTCTTCATGCTTCCTCAATTGTTTGTCAACTATAAGGTCAGTTTATCATGATGTGTGTGTGTGTGAGAGAGAGTCTTACTTTTCATAAAAATGTACAATGTGGCAATGGAATAAATACACTTATCATAAAGACATCTTCAAAATATGTGCCGCGCCTCCCATCTTAAGAGAAAACAATAATAAGTGCTGCATGTAATGTTTAAGGGTACAGGTCCCTTGTGGAGTGTCCTGGATCTCCAGATCTTACAGGAAAATGTTGAGATATTTGCCTGAAAGTTAGCAGCTTTTCATTTAATTTACTGGTTTTTGTTTTGTTTTGTTTTGTCTTTCAAACATCCCACTGACCTAATATGTTTAATTTATCAGCTGAAATCTGTGGCCCACCTGCCCTGGAAAGCCTTCATGTACAAGGTAAGAACAGGACTCGGGACAATCACCAAAATATCATATTACGTTTGATACACCAACCAGTTTTCCGCATTATTTTCAAATGTTAAATTGATTATTTAATTTAAGTCACTGTCACTGCATAGCCTTGTTAGTGATTAGTTGTGTTGTTTTTAATTGATTGACATTGGTTGATTGATTTTTTTTCTTTGCCAGGCATTCAACACCTTCATCGACGACGTGTTTGCTTTCGTCATCACGATGCCAACGTCACACAGACTGGCCTGTTTCAGGGACGATGTGGTGTTTCTCATTTACCTCTACCAGAGATGGTACACACACACACATACACACCACAGATTCCTACGTCACCAACAAAACACAACCGCTTTCTAACCTCAAATTGTCTCCCCTCCCTCAGGCTCTACCCAGTGGATAAAACAAGAATAAATGAATATGGAGTTTCTTACGACGAAAAAAAACCCAAAGGAAAGCCTCACAAGGACTAGTGACCTGGTACCTGCATGTTTCCTCTTCAGTCCACTGGTATCCACTGACTGGTCCGGGTCAGTTGGTATCATCTGAGCTGGGTTACCGGGTCCAGAGGCATCTGGTCAGTTAGTTGTAAACGGACCCGGTCGATCAACATCCTTGTGGTTCTTGTCTTTTTTTACTCCCTCCCAAAGTGTTGAAAGGTCAACATCCGCTTATCTGGCTTCTGCAGTCACGAGAGGAATCATTTAGTTTTGCAGCGTGCGGCGGGACATGAAGATCAATAACATAAACCTCGTCTTCCTCTAAACCGTTTCAAACTGAGGCGACAACCTGGGAAGAAACGTGTTTGTGATTGGTGTGAAAGGCCGGCACACTGTTCACGACTATGACCGTGTCTACCGCGGGTCAGACTACTCAGCTCTGGTACGAAAGAGTACACCGACAACTTTAGTAAAGTCAGCATTTCCTGTTCAAAAGCCACGTGATTCCACAAAGCCAGTCCCACCCCAGCTCCATACTGTTAATATCACTGAAGTATGATTCATGATTGGGGAGGCATTCCTATTTTAAGATGAAAACATCTCTTGAGGATCACTGTAAATATCGTATTTTCAGAATTATAATTTAAAACATTTTGTGTTTACAAATTCCAGTTAACGTGCAGTGAGCGTTTTGACAACAACCTGGTTCAGACTACTTCTTATCTAAATACATTGATTTTCCATATTTTTATTTTACAAGCGCAAAGTCGGATACATCGGATACCATCTGTAAGTGGATGTGCTGTTAGCTCGGTTAATTATTCCTGATGCAGAATTTGAGGGATTTTTCGATCATAATGTTAAAACATTGCTGAGTGGAAAGACTCTGAGAAAATATGAATGTGTACGGTAGTCATTTAAAAAAAAATATGTATCCGAAATTATAATTTTGGACAAAGCGAACATGTTTTAACCCTGGGAGTGACAGACCCTGTTTACCCTTCCTGTTAAAGTGAGAATAGGATGCAGGGATGACTAAATGAGAGAAGTATCTATTGACCCGTTTTATATCGTAGAAGACGTTCAAATATATTAAGCTTGTGTTTAGCACAGACTTTATTTCAGGCATCGAACCAAAAAACCAATTCAAGCAACCATTGACTTCAAGACGAGGGAACTGGAAGTGCAACATTTTAAGAGCTATAATGTCGTTTCCAGCTATGTGATGGCTGTAGCAAGTGGAAATATACTGCCTCTCATTACACTGTAACAAAGGAGGGTACTCCTCAAAGCCATACTGTGCTTTCCATCTACTCTAGTTTTGTAGTTTTACCTGCTTGAGTATTTTTTACATATCGGGGCCAAGAAGATTTGTTGGTGCCAAATGTGAGAATGATTCTTTAAACTGTTGGCGAGCTTTGTAAATGATCCATCTGATGTTTTAAATAGACACCGACATTGTGAAGGAAACAGTAAATGGTAAGACTTGAGGAAAGTATTACTACATTTGGATTTACAGTCGCATCTTTGATTTTTCTGCCATAGTTCTGTTGTGTTTTTGTTGTTTTTTTTAATCTATAAAGATACATTAGATCTGTGCACAAAGATCAAGCATAGGTTCTCTGTTCCTGTTTAAATGAGACAAGGCAAGATTTGCCGGAAAATCGCCTTGAAATGGTTTTTGTGATGATTGTGTTTTTGATTGTGATTTAATAAAATTGTCGACTGACCATGTTTGCATTGGATTTAAAGCCTCTTGACCTGTTTCTTACATCTTATTCACAGTTTTGGCTTTTAAGTGATAACAGCAGGAAACTACACAAAGCACGTACAGAAATTTGCACAGTATCCGATTTCTAATTGTTGGAATGAAAAAAATGAATGCTCTTACTAATACTGCGACAACTACTACTGCTGCTGCTAATATAGTATTACTACTACTACTATAACTTTTGCTGTTGCTACTATTACTACTACTGCTACTACTATTACTGCTACCATCAATATTATTACTACCACTACTGCTATTACTACCACTACTACTATTACTTATACGACAACTGCTACTACTACTGCTATTCATGCTACTAAAAGTAGTAATACTACTACAGCTATTAGTACGACTGCTACTAGTACTACTACTACTGCTACATCTTCTACTGCCATTACTATTACTACTACTACTACTACTGCTACATCTTCTACTGCCATTACTACTACTACTACTACTGTGTTATTAAATACTACGACCAATACTACAGCTATTACTATGACTGCTGATACTACGTCTTCTACTACTTCTTCTAATTACTAATACTTCTACTACTAATCATACTTCTACGACAACTACAACTTCTACTACTACTACTACAAATATCACTACTACTACTACTAGTACTTATTCTAATGCTACTAATACTTCTACTAATAATACTTCTACGACAACTTATACTACTACAAATATCACCACTGATGAATTTTTTTAAGCCACAGAAACTGTTCAAATATCAAAATGTTCAGCTCTTTCAGGAGAGGGGTGATATGACTTTTCATATTTGTATTATTTAAACTTTTTGAATTATTAAGCTTTTTGCAATTTGTTTTTGAATTGGATATCTATTTTCAGCAATGTTTTTGCGATTAATTTCAGTTTTTAACATTCCAACGCATTTTCAGCAGGAAATGCATTTTCTAGTCATATATGGTACCTCCAGATGTTTGATAGAATGCTCTATATGTATATATTCAGATATTTTTTGGTACAACTGACAAACTCAACGTAAAACTGTCCAGAATAATTTAGCTGTATTTAAATAAAACATACAATTACATTAGGATAAAATATAGTATATATTAGAAGATAAATAAAGAATAATGGTGTGAATTGGCCTTGGAAAGACACCTATTTATAAAAGAAAAATTGCAAATATATAGAATAAAATAAGTTATATTTCTGGTTATTTAATTGTAGATGGGTTTTTATTGTGTGTAATTGTTTTAAACTCAGCAAAACATCTATAAATGTTAAATTCAGTGGAGCAAAGCTACACTATTCTAATACGGACTCATTTGGTTTACGTCTGTCGACACGTTGAGTGCGTGCTTACGTCAGAGCATCCCTGACGCGGCGTATATATAATGAGCGCGCGCCCTGCTCCGTCCCTTTTTCGCTACAGGAAACAAACGTGTCTAAAGGTGCTCGGTCCTTCACCAGAAGCTAAGGCCCTCAATCCGGCGACTAGCACCGTCAAATTTAGGCATCCACCGCGACGAACATAAAATACAACATCTACAATGGCCTCCGTGTCTGAACTCGCCTGCATTTACTCCGCTCTGATCCTCCACGACGATGAAGTTACCGTCACCGTAAGTGTCCCGGTTTATCCCTGACGATACTCATTAACTGCACCCGTGGAAGTATTGTGCTATTGGTGAAACCCTGAATGACAAAGCGGAGACAGTAACGACGCTATTAATACAACTGTATATGAATATGTCTGTTTAAATACAATTACGATGTTTAGATGCTTTAACCGTCCCAACTACCGGCTAAAATGGCGGCACGCTTCTTGCTAACGTAGGGCCACGTTTCTGTATCGGGACAGTTATTGACTGTGTTTTGACCTCCATGAATAGTATTTAACGTACAACATCTGGCTTTAGTTGTAACTCGGCACAGTTCAGCTCCGTCTACCGCTCTCATGACAGGTACTAGTTAACGCACATTCTGAGGTAGTGCATCTCCACAACATGCTTTAACTCCAGGAGGGCAAACTTGTACCGTGAAAAGTGCGGCAGTTTGGTGTAACGTTGTCGTGTTACCCCACTCTAGTTTGTCTGCTTGTTACATGGTTGTCTAACGTTACCCTGACAGGTTTGGTGCATGTGGATGCTGCACAACATCCAGATGTGAAAATCGCTGTTTAGATTAAGACCTAGCATGCTATACTTTCAAAGTAGCTATCTGTTTCTGTTAATTAAGCATCACTCTGTCAATATCAACCAGAAAGTTACACGAGTGGAATAGTTAAACTATATGATATTAATGTGATGCAATAACAGAAGGCTACTCGCTCCTAACTTGTGATTTCGATATTATACTGATGTTCACAAAGTCAATACTGGTTATTTAAGGATGCATGGAGTAGATTTTCTAACTGCTGTTTTGTGTGTCTGCAGGAGGACAAGCTGAATGCTCTGATCAAGGCCGCTGGAGTCACCGTGGAGCCCTTCTGGCCAAGTCTGTTTGCCAAGGTGAGAGAAAACCAGCGGACTTTGTTTGGGAGGGCTCAAATCAATAGGATGGAGAAGTGTCTGTTGCTTTCCTAAAATCTCAAGTGTCCACAGCAGTTCAATCAACTATGAAATCTACCGTTGACTGTGTTGCATCAGCACAGACATAGTGTGCTCTCCATAAGGACAATAGGGTCATGCCTATTGTTTGTGTTGGTCTGTGCGCTACTCCCCACTGACCTGTACATGTTGTCGTTTCCTAGGCTCTGTCCAGCATCGACATCGGCAGCCTGATCTGCAATGTTGGCGCTGGAGGTGGAGCTCCAGCTGGAGCACCTGCTGCTGGAGCCGCTGTCGCCGTGTCTGGTGGTGACGCCCCAGGTAACTAGGAGTTCATACTGGGAACAGTGGCTTTAGATGGGCTCCACAGTCAAATGCTCCTGATGGTTTATTGTCTAATACAGCAACGCTAAAGTGGGATACACTTAATGATTTTGTGGACTATAATTGTAGTCCCGGTTTTTAAAATCCTTCCCATAACAGAATCCAGCTGAACTATAATCTCTTAAGGCGTTTGTGAAGAGCCGAGCTCAAGCCAATGTTTTTGAATTGTCTGAGATCAGAGCTTTGAATACTTAGAGTAGTTTGTATTTATTCAGGACTTTGTTAACCTTTCCTATGTTTACCTTACAGCCAAGAAGGAGGAGGAGAAGAAAGAGGAGAAGAAGGACGAGTCCGAGGAATCAGACGATGACATGGGCTTCGGTCTTTTTGATTAAAAATATGTTTTTCTAAGAAAACACAATAAAAGATAAAAAATAAAAATACTGCTGCCTTGTCTTACTGTCTGTTCTCCTCCCTCTGGCACAGACACAAACATCACCTTTCACTACCAACACACTTTAACATGTTACAGCGGCACTAGATTATAGCCCTGTCGCTTGTTAACTGACTCAATCACATTTTATAACAAAGTCCCTTAACTTCAGCTAAATGTAATTTTTGTGGGGATAAATGCGTAGCAGCAAATGGTGGTGGTTCTCACATCATTAAGAAAATGGATTAAGCTCAAACCAATGGACAGTTAAAATAAAAGCATTGAATTATCATTGACTGTTACGAGCGATGATTGGGTGCATCTTACTGGTTACAAGCTTTTTTTTTTAATGACTTATTTTGTTCATTACTCTGTTGGCTACACTAACCAGGCAAGCGTAATAAAGCGCAAGTAGGTGTGCACATGTTTTATAATAAAAGGGGAAAGCGCGTTGTGACGGCTGTATACTGGAGGAGATGCAGTCTGTGCCGTTGGCCCCAAAAAACAAACAGCCAGAATAGGACTGGAGTAAATACACCTAATGAAAAGCTTTTTTTAGGACTGGTTTCTATTGTCAGACACAAAATGTCTAAAAACATCATGAAAAAGGTAAAACTAGTGTAAGAAATGTAATAAATAAAGTCTGAGTATATAGTATGCTGAGAAAGGTTGTGTGTATTTAAAGAATGTAATCGTATGGTAGGTCATAAAGTCAGTCTAGTATTTTGAAAAAAAAAGTAATTTATAACCTGCTACTGCTATATATATATATATATATAATCTCAATTGTTTAATTTCTGTACATGATTCTTTCACACACGCTATTGCTTAATGATAACAGTGTTTTTATTTGCTCGGTTCAGCAACTGTACATAACTCCTTCCTGAGAATATTGTTCACCTCAGAGGGGAGGGAGCGTGGAATGGAGAGAATCAGAGGGAGGAGAGCAGCACGAGGCCGACGGGAGGGAAAGTATAAATAAGTCCAGTGGAGGGAGGTAGAAAAACAGGAGGACCAATAGGAGATAAAAAAGCAAATCATGTTGAATATGAACGATGTACAAGATAAAGCCGATGAAAATGTGGAATTATTGAATAAAACTAAATCATTTGAGTGAAATAATGTTTTTTTGTCGATCGCAGTACATTTGGCAGTTACCATTTAAAAAAACGCCCCTCCCCCACCTCTGTCCCTTCACCCCCACGTTCACCCTTCTCCCTTATTCACGCACAATTCATGCCTCAGAAACGTGTTAAAAATATAGCCTCTATGTATATCTACTATGCGAGTTAACTTAAAAAGTGGCCTGTGACATTTACTTTGTTCTTCAAAACACAGCTTTCATGTTTCACATTTCAATCTCACGATGCCTGAGGCGAGAGGTCTAGAGAGTGAACAAAAAGAGATGAAACTATTCACGAGCAGCTGTAAATCACTTGTTTCTGCCCATTCGGATATATTCAAGAGGAAGACTGAACACAGACGTGCTGTAAGAGTCTAGGCTGAAAATAGTAATAGTAAATAATTCATAATGATACAAAAAGCATGCTTAAACAGCAACATCATCATATCATCTTCATTATCCTCCCCGTCCTGGCTCTTCAGTTCCAGCTGTTACATCCCGCGTTACGCTTATGTGGCACATTGTCGCTGCGTCCGAACACCGAAGATATCTCTGCAGTCCTTCAAGCGAGCCTCCGAAAACCTTTGTTTGATTCACTTTCTTCGAAGTTTAAAAAGTAGTAACGAATGATTTACAAAAACAACAACCCTCTATCTTTGAGGATACGTGATGGAGGACAAAAGCGTTTCTCTGGATACAAAAGCGAATAATGCAACAAAAGTACAAAACATCACGATATTGAGCGAAACACGACGTGTCGCCGGAGAGCAAAAAAAATAAATGTTTGACGGAGGAGATGAGGGAGCTGATTGTTTCAGTCATGTCTGCTGTTCATCTGTTCATTTATTCATCCGTCCGTCCATGATCGCAGTGTCCTCTTCTCTTTGTGATTGGCTGCAGCGGACACTAATGCGGGCGGATCATCTTGAGCCGTGATTGGTCGATGACGTCCAGCAGGTTCTTGGCGTCGACTGCGAGGGCGTGCGCTGCCATCAGCATCTGCTTCTTGTAGTCATTTTGTAAACTGTGCAGGACACAGAAAACCGTTACTGTAAAGTCGTAAAACATTAGTAAACACACAGCCGTCGTCTGTGTACCTACCTCGTCATGACGTACTGTTGGGCCAGTTTCATCTTCGCGATTAACTCGGCCAGATCAGAGTTCAACAGCTTCTGGGCCATCTCAATCTGTGACGACACAAACAAAATGACAATATTAGTGACAGTGTTGTGGGAAACCTCTGTTAAAAATGTTTAACTGTGTGTGTGTTTACCTCTGTGTGTGTGTGTGTGTGTGTGTGTGTGTGTTTACCTCTCTGTGTGTGCTGGCCGGCAGAACAGGAAGTGTCTCGTCCACTGTCGCTAGCAGAGTCCTCAGTGCCAGACCCACCTCCTACCAAACACACACATACGTTTTTGCATCAGTCTTCAGTTAAATATGCACGTTTAAATGTGTCGATGATGTATCTTTAACTTCTAAAATCTGAAATAAGGGATAAAAAGAGTATTGCTCCTACCTTGACCATGGGGACGTACTCCTCTGGGGCTGCGGGCTGAATCCTGTTGGACATCTCAATCACAGCTTTGACCAATCCCGTTACGTTCTCATACACTTTGTCGTTGGAGCGGTCCAGGTTGGCCGTGGGGGGCGGGCTGATCTCCTGAGGCTGCAGCTGGACCACCAAGGAGAGCAGGACCGTCACAATGAGCCACGACAAACATACGTCACAAGGCTTCCTCTTAGAAATTCTATGACCAGTCAACACTGGGGGGCAGTGTTTGACTAGAGTCACACACTCACTCACACACACTCACACACTCCTCAGATTGCTATTTCTCTACATGCATTTCTACCAACATACTAGACAGTCTGACTATTGCACTATGACAGAGGAGTGTGTAGCGCTGTTAGTACAGTGTGATGTTAGGACAGACAGGGACAGTTCTTATATTGAGAAAAAAGTTGATGTCCTAACGTTATGTCCTAACAGCTATAACACAGCTTCCTGGTGAAGATCACAGGAAACCACATACAATGAATATAGATTTATTTAAACACTCAATGTTTGGAACATTCAGAGCCTTAATAAAGCATCAAACAACTATTATCTATGTGAAGATATAGCGGGTAATGTCTACCTAAACAAACAATAAAGTCTCTCTGTGTTGTTATCAGAGCTTCTCTTTGCTTTGTTTACGCAGCCGGTCCGGCCTCACGTGCTCTTTAGTGCACGTGAGCGCGCCCCACCAGCTCGCTGACGGCTGCTGCTCTGCACTGCGCTCATTTGGCGTTCACAGCTGACGAAGCTGTGATTTATGCTTGCTGCGTGTCCACATGGCCAAAGCGACATCACACCGTCTCACTACTGTGACGAGGCCCTTTGCCGGGGTTCTGCGCGGCAGGGTCCGTCCGTGCACATCGAACATGTTCTAACTACGAAGAGAAACCCACAGAGTATAAACGATCACGTTTCCTCGTCACGATCGCACGTCGGCTCGTGTCCATGCGTCCCCCCCCCCCCAGGTTAACACTGTTAGCTCTGTCAGCACTGTGTTGTTTGCACTGTTAGCTGAGCGCTGCCGTCTCAGCCGTCTCCATGTTGAGAGCAGTGTGGAGGCATTGAGCACCTTTAACATTCATTTCACTATATTATCATCTAGAGACGCAATGGAAGACACACAGTGATCAGGTTACAATGCTTCTATCGATCGAAGTAAAAGCACTACTATGACTTTCACATTTTATTTTTCTTTACCAGGGATCAGTGTTCACAACACTCTGGCTATGGCTACGAGCCCAAAGCCAGCGTATTAATAATATCGCCTTGAATGGGGAATAGTGGGACAAGCTAACAATGTCATATTTGCCAAAATAATCCCACGGTCAACGTTGCGGAGCTTTCAACCACACCTCACAGTCTTCACCATCTCTGCTGCTCACCATGAGATGAAAGTGAAAGCCCCAGGTGAGATTATTGTGCCAGCAGTGACATTTTGCTCCGCCTCTGGTAAAGAAAAATATCTTTTTAACTACTCAGGAAGCTTCATGAAGCTTCTCTATACATGAAGATACGGTTAACTAGCGGCTAACTAACTCTACAGTGAAGACGGACAAACACAAAGATCAGCTTACCCTCCACGGCTATGGGGAGGTTGAGGAGGTGGGAGGGAGGTGTGGTTGGGGTGGATGTGGATTTGACAGGGAGGAGATTGAAGGGGATAGTGGTGTGCAGCAGGTTGTGACGAGAGAGGGGAGGGTAGATGGACGAGGTCAGAAAAGCAGGATGAGGGAGAAGAAAGATGGGACGGTGTTAAAGGGGGAAATAAATATGCATGGACGTTAATGAGAGAGGGGGAGGAGGAGTAAAAGGGGAGAGAAGAAGGTCAGAACATTAGGCCGAAGCCAACCACGGGCAAGGCAAGGCATGGCACAGCATGCAACCCGTCGGCAAAGTGCCAAATAGTGAAGTCAACTCAAAAAACAAAAGAGGCTAAACAAGAGCAACGTGAAGGAATAGTGTTCACTCAATAGATCTTAATAAGGAACCACTGCTGGTGTTTAAACTGGGGGACACGTTCTGTATCTTTAGCAGGTTGATGTGTGCAGACATACCTTCACCCCCTCGTTGTAGCTGTCGATGGGGCAGAGACTGGCCAGGTTGCTTAGGTGACAAGGAGCTCCAGGGCGGGGGGGTTTCTTAGGAGGAGCCACGTGCTCTGAAAAGAAGGAGTATAAAGGAGCATGGAGTTAAGTATGATGCCTGCTAAGGTACTTGATGTACTATGTAGTACGATACTTGATAGAATTCAGGCACTTGTACGATCATTTTCTTTCATTTGATGCAACTTTAGATTTCTATGATTAAACACACTTTCATTACCTGCACTAAAAGCACTTTTTAAGTGTTTGGACCTTCATCTTGGTGTGAGCGACAGAGATATTTTAAACTGGATTAATTCATAAACGTGGAAGATTTAAAAAAAACAAACAGGATTAAGGATCATTTGAGCACTGAATGATTTGCCCCAACAGACTATGAAGAGGATTTGATTGAGTCTTTGAACTTCTGAGTCTTTCATCTCTTTTATGTGAAGTTTCTATGTTTGTATATCGTTCTTAATAGTTTGCCGTTTTGTTTTTAAGTCTGTTGTCTGTGCTTTTACACATGGGAAAGACTCAAAAAGTTTCTAAAGTGTATAAACTTCCTAACATGTAAGCGTCATTCAACTGTTGCAGCAGGTTTAGGTCGACACACCAATAATATAATATCATATAATATAATATAATATAATATAATATAATATAATATAATATAGCAGCTACAGTAAATGATATTACCACTCTCAGAAAAGGGCAAATCTGTACAATGAGTAGTTTTACTTTTGATACTTTAAATACATATTGCTGCGAATACTTCTGTGTCTGTTCTTGAATGCAGGACATTTATCTGTATTATTCTGTTCTTATTGTGTGTCTGTCTGGGCGTTCTCTCACCTGGTTTCCCTATAGGCTGGTAAATATGTTGGTTTCCACCCTGTGCAGAGAAAATCACACACACACACACACACACACACACACGCAGAGGTTCAACTTTCAGTTGTCTATAATCATTAACCACTCTTTAAAGGAGAGAAACTCTTCGAACAAGAGGTGAAACTTTGCCCAAAATGATCATGTAATACTGATTCCACAACGTCAACATAAGAAAATGTACCACGTTCACAGCTGTGATTGCATAATGAATACCCAGCAGCAGCTACAGTTGATACAGTGTGGAGATGATGAGGTCGATGCTGACAATAGATTTAGGATATCATAACTCACATTGACAGTGAAATGGGACTGTGCAGTGCTTCTGGGTTCAAAACTCCCATCAGCCCTCTGTGGTCATGTGGTTGGTGTGTAGGCAGTACCTCCCTGGCACACAGACAGAAATACTTTCTCTACGGCTCGCGGCCTCCGTCTGTCGGACTCAATACATTCCCTGAGCCTCCCTCACCACTTCATTTTATCCTCTTTGCTATAATCTGCTGCTTTTCCCCGTTCCATTCCTTGCTTCCTCTCACTTTTGAACTTAACATTCTTCTCTCCATCAGTGTGTGTGGAGGGGGGTTAGCGGCCGATTTTCAATAAAAGTGTCAACAAACACAGACAGACAGACAGATAAACAGACAGACAGACAGATAAACAGACAGACAGACAGACAGACAGATAAACAGACAGACAGACAGATAAACAGACAGACAGACAGATAAACAGACAGACAGACAGATAAACAGACAGACAGACAGACAGATAAACAGACAGACAGACAGATAAACAGACAGATAAACAGACAGACAGATAAATAGACAGACAGATACACAGACAGACAGACAGATAAACAGACAGACAGACAGACAGACAGACAGATAAACAGACAGACAGACAGACAGACAGACAGACAGACAGACAGACAGACAATGACTGACCGGTGCTTGTAGTGTGCCGTCTTCTCTGTCTATGCTTCCTCTGCTGTTTCTGGACTCTGCCTTCTGCAGGGAAGAGACAGAAAGACACATTTTAAACAGAAAGGAAACATACCGAAGCATGTTTACATAATACACAAACAAGAACAAAACATAATCAGGAAACAGTTTGACCTGCAGGTTACAGAAATAAAAAGTCAATGCAAAGCAGCTGGAGTTCTCTTCCTAACCAAACACCACATTTCAACAGAAAAATGCACAATCGACCAGCAAGATGATTGAGCAGAATTTAAATTCCACCGATGACCACGACCTGCGATAGTTTGCCATTGTTTTCCAGCTACACTGCCTCAAAAAGTGACCTTCCACATTACAAAACTCTGTCCACATCTGCACCACCGAAACCCAAACAAAGCCTCCAAACTCCCGCTCTCCTTCTGTTTCAGTACCGTTTTGGTGAAGCACGCCTTGAAGAGATGCATCCTGGGAGAATAGAGGCCGAAGAAGACAGGAGGAGGAAAGCAGAGAGCGGAGGCCATCGAAAGAAGGGCGGAGATGGGGACAGAAAGTATGAGAATGGAAGATGCAAGCGAGGAAAAACTTAAGACAGAGAGGACAGAGAGACGGGAGAGAAACCGGGGGAGGGAGAGAGAGAGAGAGGAAACTAAGAACGTGGAAGATGAGACTGAGAGAAATGAACTGGGGAAGACAGAAAAGTTGAGTCAGAGAAGAACGGAGGGAAAGTTTTTTCCAGAGGAGGAAAAGCTCCACTGAGCCAGAGAGAAAAGATCAAACCGACTCTCCCTCCGTCGGTTTTTCCCTCCCACTTTTTCCATCTCTCTGCAACTCCCTCTGTTCCTCTTTCTCTCTCCCTGATGGGTGACTCCTTGTTCCACCCTCTCCATGGCTCCTGCCAATCCCACTTCCTTTCTCCCTCCTTCTGTCCTCCACTCTTGTTCCTCCTCACGAACTTCCATCTCCTTCTTTTCAGGCCTTACTTTCCCTCTCATAGTATTCTATTCTGCTTCGACTCTCTTTTATCCTCCCGTTGATCCTCCTTTTAGTTTATCACAAAGTTCAGCACATTTCACTGATATGACTTAACTTTCAGAGCACTTTCAAGCTTTACAGTTGAAGAAATTCTACTTATTCTGCTTTTCTCTCTTTTAAGGAAGAACTTGGAGACCATTCAAAGGGGGGGGAAACCGTGCGGACTGAATTGCTGAGATGCTATTTGGTAACCTCTGGGTGAGGCAATAAATAAATCTCTCCCCGTCGCTCATCACTCATCTCTGTGTTTTTCATTTTCTTTCGGCTCCTCTACACCTGGTTTAAAAATGGAAAATGTTATTCAAGGCAAGAGGAGACACTGAAGGCCCTGAAGCGAGAAGAAAAACAGACTTCTTTTGCCAAAAGTACTGATTTGGCTCCTTTTTTTAGATGTTTCAGTGTCTGATGAGATAAATCAAGCACAACGGAGCCAGTTCAAAGATCTGAAAAAGATATTCTTCAGCTCATCTGGCAACAACAATACGCACAAAGAAGTTTTACTGAGTGGGAAATCCTCCCACAGCCTCACCAATAAAAACAAACCAGCACGAGCAGGATGACAGGCAGCTAACGCTAGTTTGGGTTAGCTGTCAAGTTGCCCCAGATGCAGAATCAGACTCGGGCACATCTGTTTCTAGAGGTGATGTTTTTCTCACAATATGCCAGCATAAGAAACAGAAACCTGGAGCTAGTATATTAATACCATTACCATAACCATGAAGCTCTCCTCCTGCTCCAGCCACCGCTGGTCGTCCTCCATCTGCTGCTGCTGCATCATCAGCCTCTCCTCCATCACTGCCTGGCCTACGCACCCATCGTCCTGTGGAAAATACATTCAGTCACACACACATACACACAGTTGAAAGGCCAGCACCTCACTACTGTAATGTCACCTGCTATGTTGAATCACAACATACTGTTCATGAAAGAGATCCAGGTTGTTTTAGGCTCAACTGTATGAAGAAGGTACTTATTTTGAAGCTTGCAGAAAGCTGTCGACACATTGCGACACATGTGGTTCAGTGGTGATTCGAGGAGCTGAGCTGTCACAAAACTCCGCTCTCACCACTTCACGGAATGATGGATGTAATTTCAGTGCGTTTTCCCTGAGCGTGCATACCTCCATGTTCGGGCTCCACAGTGCCGAGTGTTCAGGTCTGTGCTGATTCCAGGAATCCATTGGAGGGTAGCTGCCCCCAACCCCCCCTACGACACCATGGGCTGACGGCTGGAGATGGACAGACAGACAGAGAGAGAATAAAACATGGTTAATAATTGTAAGAAGAATCTACGGTTGTTTTGATAACACAATACCCCATTTTAAATAATTGACCACGGTTTAAAGCTATTTCCCTTTATATGGTATAAAAACTGTCAATAATCAGCTCCAAAAATGTCGTTGACATTGGAGAATACAAAAAAGGAAAAACTCAAAAGCAATACAGCAAAATAAATGCATTTTTGGAATGCATGAAAAGCATGTCGAGTAAAGGTGCACATGAAGTTTACATGAGTGTAAATTGACTGATTGTTTCTTAAAGAATGTATCAAAGTGCCTTTTTACTTTCCTGTCTGGATTACAAGACAAAAGTAAAGTATTCCTGGAGTGAAACTCAGTGGTGCCTTTGTGAATGTTTGAATGTAAAACACACTGACGACAAACAGCAGAGTTGAGGATGAACTCACATTTCAAATAGACTCATAGAAAGAGTCTCTGAAGCAGAGTGAATAATCAAGGAATCATCATGAAATAATCATATTAATCCCACTAACACTTACACACACACACACACTGTGTGTGTGTGTGTGTGTGTGTGTGTGTGTGTGTGTGTGTGTGTGTGCGTGCGGCTACAGGAAATGCCTGCTGTCTGCTCGTTTTATGACGAGAGGAATAATTGCCACTGAAAGTCTCTCTCATTTTCTCTGCCTTCACATTTCTGACTTTTGACACATGCAGCGCACGCTTGCTGTCCTCTGAGACTCAGTCCTGACTTTACTGGTTTGGCCTTTATTGTGACGATCTTGCTCAACCTGGACACTTCAGAGGTGATTTATAGAACCTGGCAAAAGATGTTTCCAACATTGTAAAATAAAAGAGTATTGGTATGTTTTTAAGATTTCTGATTGATGCACCTTTTTTGAAAACGGCATTCCTACAAAGTTTTGATCAAATACTCTCTGAACAGCCGTCAGTAAAAAAAAGAGCAAATAAACACTCAGCATAGCTTGTACTAGCTGAGCAGCTAGAGGAGCAACTGCAGGACACACATGAAGTGTCTGTGGTAGTGAACACACATAACCATTACAAATATTTGATCACGGTTCTTAAATTAACCCTGATAAGATCAGCGCATTTCACCTTGAGTGTGCCGTCGCTGCCACAAACACATTTATTTTGCCTGAAATAATATTTTGTTATCTATTCCTGATCAGCGGTGTTTTCCTTGATGACCCTCTCTGAGCAGTTTACAGTAAGTTTGTGTGTGTGTGTGTGTGTGTTTTCTGTACCGGGAAGTGGTTAAGTTGGGGGCCGGAAAAGAAGCCTTCACTGGAGCGAGGACTTGGGTAACCTGGTCTACTGGGCTGCAGACAGAAAGACAACAGTTTGTCTTCATCAGCCATGTCACACACGTGTGGAAATACAAGAAAACAACAACAATGCGCTCAGTCGTACTTTAGGCGGCGCTTCATCGGACCCTCCAGAGTCCCAGGACACGGTGACTTGTCTCCTCATCTCCATCCGAAGTCTCTCCTCTTGTTGAAGCTTCTCTTCCTCCAGTATGGTGCTACAAAAGTTACACACAAAGGAGGATAGCAGCTCCGATGATTACTTCATGGTAAATACACCAAGGTATTAAAATACTTGATGGGCAATAATCAATCGTGAATGTGTGCAAAATCACTAAAACAGGACAGTTATTCATCCATTTACTTCTAGTGAGTGACTTCTACTATCTACTGTCTATGTAGCATGCAAGTGGCATGCACTGGGAAGCATTGCCAGAGTGTTAGTATAATGGCCTTTTAATTAATTCATATTCACACACATGCACTTATAAGCAACAACTGAAAAAAACCCACATTTAGTTACCTGAGCTGTGTTTTGAGTTCGGTGAATCGCGGCCGCTTGCTGGGGTCATACGACCAACATTTGGTCATCAAACTGTAGAAGGTGGGCGGGCACTGAGGAGGCATAGCCAGTCGCTCGCCGTTCTCTATCCTGCCGATCACGTCGTTGTTCTTCACTCCCTGGAAAGGCTTGATGCCGAACATCAAGATCTCCCACATGCACACACCTACAGAGAGACAGAGTTCTTCAGTACTGTGTCTCAGATGATGTACTGTACCTATACTTTTCCAATGACAGTAACTAACACACCCAATCCCCATAAAATTGATGAGAACTCACCAAACATCCAGACGTCGCTGGCGGAGGTGAATCTTCTGAAGTTGATAGATTCAGGAGCCATCCATTTGATAGGAAGTTTACCTTTAGAAGCTAATATACAAAGACAAACACAGTAACGTCAATATTGTATAAATACATTACATTTATCACTCTGTCATGTGGTTGCTGGTGTATTTCGCAATCTCTCCAGAGGGTCAGAGACGAGAAGAAGACACTGTCTTCATAGAGTGAAGATAAACTGCAGGATCCCGATGTAACCTGTTGGTGGTGGTAGAGTACTGGCAACTGGTGCAACTGTCTTGGATACAATTGAAACAAAACAACACAAAGCGGCTCATGTGCTTGAGTCTCATCACCTTTGTAGTAAGAACTGTCCTCCATGTATCGCGACAGACCAAAGTCTCCGAGCATCACGCAGTCGACTGAAGAGACCAGCACATTGCGCGCTGCTATGTCCCTGCAAGTCAATATTGATCGTCATTAGGCCTGAACCATAGATGCTATGTGTCAATTGTTCAGCATGAACGTGAGAGATGCACAGTGAAACACCACGGCAGTGCCCAAACACCACGCCATACTTGCTACAACGTGCTATTATACAGTCACTGTATTTCAGTAAGCTAAACATAAGAAAACAAAACTCTTGAAACTGCCCTAGTTACAATGACATGACATGATAATTCTAATAATGTAAATCCAGTACATTAAATATTTTGCCCACAGGTCGTTAGAAATCTATATTGAGCATGCATGTGTGTGTGTGTGTGTGTGTACCTGTGTACAAAGCGTTTACTCTCCAGATATGCGAGCGCTGTGCTGAGCTGGTAGGCAAACAGAATGAGACTGGACAAATCCAAATTGTACTTCCTCACCTGAAGGAAGGAACGTAACTGTAGCCAGAGAGAGGAAGACATAGGAGATGGTTTTATGCAGTGTATTTATAAACCATGGCAGATACCACGTCAACCCACGTGACCATCTCACGCTGAAAATAGACCGTCAGCGAGACCTTACCTTGATGTTTAACCTAAGTGTCAACAAGGATCAATCAAGTGTTTGATTTTCTTCATATGAGCGATTTGCAGCTCAGGCCTTTTCTAGTCATGACTTGCACTCATCACTTCCCTTTGTATGCTGAACAGAAGTGACTCTACTGTAGTCAGTGCGTATGTGTGAACGGTACGTTATCTAGGCAAGGCAAGGCAAGGCAAGTTTATTTGTATAGCACATTTCAACAACAAGGTAATTCAAAGTGCTTCACATAAAACCATTAAAAGCATCAAAACACAAGGCAAAAGAAAAGGAGATTTAAAAAACAGTGTAAGAAATAAAATGCAGTAGTAAAATGCAGAAATGCAGGAAATTGATTAATATATTAATTGAACGTGGTTCAATTAAAGGCAGCAGCAAACAGAAAGGTCTTCAATCTTGATTTAAATGAGCTGAGGGTCTCAGCAGACCTGTAGCTTTCTGGGACTTTGTTCCAGATATGTGGAGCAGAAAAACTGAACGCTGCTTCTCCATGTTTAGTTCTGACTCTGGGAACAGAAAGTAGACCGGTCCCAGACGACCTGAGGGGTCGGGATGGTTCATAAGGTAGCAGCAGATCAGAGATGTATTTTGGCCCTAAACCATTCAATGCTTTGTAAACCAACAGCAGGATTTTAAAGTCAATTCTTTGTTGGACAGGAAGCCAGTGCAAAGACCTCAGAACTGGAGTGATGTGGTCCACCCTCCTGGTCTTAGTGAGGACTCGAGCTGCAGCGTTCTGAATCAGCTGCAGCTTTCTGACGGATTTTTTACAGAGACCTGTAAACACACCATTACAGTAGTCCAGTCTGCTGAAGATAAATGCGTGGACAAGTTTTTCCAAATCCTGTTGAGACATAAGTCCTCTAATCCTTGATATATTCTTCAGGTGATAGTAGGCTGATTTTGTAATTGTCTTGATATGGCTGTTACGGTTGAGGTCTGAATCCATAACTACACCTAGATTTCTGGCTTGGTTTGTGGGTTTTAACATCAGTGACTGAAGCTGAGCGGTGATTTTCAATTGTTCGTCCTTGGTACCAAAAACAATTACTTCTGTTTTATCTTTGTTTAATTGAAGAAAATTCTGGCACATCCAGTTGTTGATTTGTTCAATGCAGTTACCCAGCCCTTGTATGGGATTATAGTCCCCTGGTGACATAGTTATGTAGATTTGTGTGTCGTCTGCATAATTATGATAACACACTTTGTTGTTTTCCATAATCTGAGCTAGTGGAAGCATGTAGATGTTGAACAGAGGAGGCCCCAGTATTGAACCTTGGGGAACACCACATGTCATTTTAGTCAGCTCTGATGTGTAATCAGCTACAGATACAAAGTATTCTCGGTTCTTCAAGTAGGATTCAAACCAGTTAAGTGCTGTGCCAGAGAGTCCCACCCAGATTTTTAGTCTTTCTAGGAGTATGGCATGGTCGACCGTGTCGAATGCAGCACTGAGATCTAGTAAGACTAAGACTGAACTTCTGCCATTGTCTATGTTTAAGTGGATGTCGTTGAAAACCTGAACAAGAGCAGTTTCAGTGCTGTGGTGCTGTCGAAAGCCTGACTGGAAAACATCAAAGCAGTTATTTACGGCCAATCTACACAGCCAATCTACACAGCCTCGGGGGCGTACCTCTCCCAGAGTGCACAGCTCCATGATGATCCACACGGGGTTTTCTGTGATCACTCCGATCAGCTTAACGATGTGAGGGTGGTCGAACTGACGCATCGTCACTGCAAGGGAAACAAACACACACACACACACACATAAACACACTCAGCATGTGTGAAATGAAATATGGTTCGTTAATAAGTCAAGTAACAAACGTACATGCTTCTTGTAGGAACTTTTCTCTGACGCTGTCTGATGTACAGTTCTTACAGGTCTTAATGGCGACAGCTAGAGATGGCTTGTCCTGCACAACACATGGTACAAGGCACACAGGTCAGCAGATTAGACATATTACAGTAATAAGGCTGGTTGATGGTATTCATCATGCAGTATCACATAAAATGTATAGATTCCTGTTTAAAGCACTGAATAGACTAAACTCTTAACGTGTAAAAACACAGAAGCTTATCTTTGAGCTTGTTGGTGCAGAATTGAGAATACTTAATATTAGAATGGTTTGTTTTAGCTGGATAATAGAGTAACAACCAAACTATTTATCCTACATATGTCTTATGATCGATTAGTTAGTATACAAAAAGTGTTCCCATGCACCAGTGTGTGTGTGTGTGTGTATTTCCACATACCGGGCTGTTATAGACTCCTTGGTGCACATCTCCAAACTGGCCCTCTCCGATACAGCGGCCCAACTCGATCCTGTCCCTCTGGATCTCATAATCCCGCGCTGAGCGAGTGGAAGAGAGGAGAGGAGAAGAGAAGTGGAAAGATGGGAGATTTATACGTTTACCTGCTGTTTTTTCATACACTGCAAACACTGGGAAAACCCATTACATGTGACATGCTGTAGTTGGACCACGTGGACGGAGTTCACCAGGACGAGAACATTTGGGTGAGATCAGGTGATTGTTTCCGTCACAAAAAAGCAAGTTAAGATACTTTGTAACTTTCCGGCAGTTAAATGATCGTCCTTGTTGATGAACCCCACCCACTGGTAATCAGATTAGACTAAAATAAAACAATATACACACAAAAACATATTTCGACCCAAGATTATATTCCCTTCCCATAACACGTCTAGCTAGACAAACCTTGACTTGACATGCACACTGCCACACAAAATAACACACCAACATACGGTAAACCTATGACAAAAAGTAATGCTCACAAAAATCTGTGTTTACATGCACACCAGGGTCCCGTTATCATTGATGTTTATCCCTGCATACAAACATCAAGAGCAAAGCATAGATGAGCGCCTAAACGTGGACTTTTTGAGTGAAATATTCAAAAGACTGATATATAATGGACACACTGGATGAAGTGTGTTCAGCATGATCTGTGTCTGCAGTAACGTTTCTATGTTCAGTGAGTATGTCCACAGGAATTTGAATGAAAGCGGTAATTGTTGCACGTGACATCCTCATGCTTTGACAATATTTGCGCTTTGTTGAAAAGGTCGTAAACATTTCTGTGCCGCGTGAATGTCAGCAGCCAACCAGCCGCTGTGAAAACGGACTAAACGCTGAGTTTAAGAGCTTCACGCAGGACCATCCGGAACTCATCCTGCACCAGTTCACTCATCTGTCACTCAACAAAGTTTGGCTGTTTGACTCAGCCGACCGATAAACGCAAATCACATTCCATCTTTAGAAAGAAATTTACTGAAATGAATCGAAACGCCAGTTGGATTCATAACCGCTTCAAACACAAAATAACTCACAGATGACTGAAGAACAACAACAACATACGACCATGATAATAAATTAAAACGTCACTGCCAACAGGATGGTGAAATAAAATGAGAACCAAGCCAATAAACAACGCAAATGCTGTGAGATAGTTTCGCTGCAGAGGTCTGTGGACACTGATTAAACAGTTTGTGATGTAACATCTTGCATTGTTTATGGACCGGCTCTCCCTTTCATGTTCAACACAAGACTCAGATGAACTGCACTTTACAGAACGCCAACGAACAAACGAACGCCAAAGTCAGAAACAACCTGGATATTCGGTACCTTGACTCTTTGTATTTTTCTTTGACAAACAGTAAGAAATCGTCCTGCACTGGTTCCTGACTTCTCAAAAAAAAAAAAAAGCCACATCATTTCATACTAATTAATTTTTAGCCTGGCGAGAACGTAGGTCAAGTGCCTAGCAAAGAAAAAAACGTGAAGAACAGTGTAGAATCGCAAGGCATTTCGGTAGCACAGAACGACGGAGAGACAGGGAGCTTTACCTTCAACTACTCCATAGCTGACTGTGTCGGCGATGGGAGAAAGAGGAAGAAAGAGAGATGAAGAGCGGGAGAAAGCCAGACAGCTGCTTTAAGGTTTAAACACACACAGATATATGCAGACACAGAGAACTGACCCGTTTCACTCTTTACCTGACATTTTGTTCATAAAGAAGTTAATGAAAGAATACGGCCACAGAATGGTCAGGAGTAGGTTTGCTATATAGTCGTTACTGTAATACAGCTTCATTTTTTATACACACAGCAGACAGCATGACTTGAACAGACGTACAAACTCAAGCACAGAGGAGGAAAACATATCAGAAGTCTGTAGAAAGTCTGTTCAGAGGAGGTTGCAGAAAGAATCAAAGCAAAAGAGACAAAGTCGTAACGGCAGTATAATGAATAAGAACTAGAAAAAGACTGCGGGAGGAAAGAAGAACACAGTCCATTTTCAAAGTTGACCACGCGCTACACGAGTACTTTGTGCTAACCGAGAGACGTCCACATTAAATGCATTGGAACCGAGGGCTAAAACCGCCATTACTCACGGGGCTACAGCCAAGCTTACCAGCACATTCGGGGGTTTTGAATAACATATGAATGAATTTGACAGATGCAATGTGTGGCAAACAAACCGGAGTTCCAGAGCACGAGCTGCAGCCTCTCTGACCTCCAGCTGGTCTCTCTGCTGTTTATAGAAGACGCTGAAACTGGATCGCAGTTGATTAGCTGCTACCTAACCAAAAAGTGGTGTAATGCAACTTCTCTGATGCTCCCTGTTTGAGTGTGTGTCTTGGATACGATTCACGCCACTCTCGGCTTGTTATCACAAGTTAGTTTGAGAACGTAAGCATCCGACAGAAGAATAACTTAATCCCCTGCTGCAGCGCAACAGAAGCTCAGTTCTTGAGCACAAAGTACTTTGGCATGACTTTGGTTGGGAGACGTTAGACAAAGGAAAAGAGAGTGAATCATTTACTTACTGGAGGGCATGGTGTATGTGTCCTCTTCATCAACTATCTCAGCATAGTCATCGGTCTCTGTAACATGAGACACACAAAGAGGGTAAATACATGCAGAAGAAAAACACACACACACACACACACACACACACACACACACACACACACACACACACACACACACACACACACACACACACACACAGGCAAGTCTAAAATAACACAAATACACAAACACAAACAATAGGAAAATCATGCACATGTTGCTCCGTTTACCGTGCGCCCGCTGTGGTATGAAGGGTCTCCCAATACACAGAAAGACACACGTGTGTGGTAAAAATCAAAACTGCACAATAAAACTAAGGAATAAAATACGAAGAGTCTCGACAAACTCCTGCGCAAACCAAAGCAACACCCACGTAGCTCCTCTTTCCCTCTCTGCGCACACACACACACACACACACTTGGCGGAGAGTGTCAGCTGAGCATGTGTTGTGCATATCAGTCTGTGTGAGAGCAGCTGGGCTGCAGGGAGTAAACTGTGGTGGAGGAGGAGGAGGAGGGAGAGAAAAAGAGACGAGACGAAGACAGAAAGAAGAACGCTCGAGAGAGTAAAGTAGAAAATGAACAGGAGAGAGAAAGCAGGAGGAAGGAGGCAAGGACAGAGAGAGTAAAAGAGTGAGAGAAAGAAATAGTGAGTGTAGCCGCCATGTAAGCAGACGGCAACGTTTAGGACCAAATCTGTGCAGAATCCGATAGATAGAGAGAGACGGAGAGAGAGGAGAGAGAGAGGAGAGAGAGAGGAGAGAGCCAGCGGGGAAAAAAGAGAGGGAAAGATGGACCCAGTCTATCCAAACCAGATGGTGGTGTTTAAAATAAATCAGTGTGCAGCCTCAGCTGTTGGAAACGAGAGTCGAACATCTGCTGTCCTGAACGCTACCCTCACAGCTCTGCCCGGGGTTTATCAGGCTCTGTGGGAACGTGTCCTGAAACTTATCAGAAATCCTTTTCTAAAGCCTGTGGCTGATTTTCTCAAGATCATCATTATATGCAGTGCTTTGCATGTAGAATAGGCTGAAGAAAGCATTGGTAATATAATAATAAACTGTTGTAATATAAGGCAGGCTAAATAATGCACTGGATCGTAGTAAAGTCAACTGGAACATGTTTAATGCTAAAAGACATTCTGGGGAAAACATACATTTAGAGCTAGAAGAGAAGATTGATACCACTCTCTTGTCCTCACAGTAAATATCAAGCTAGTTAGCTTAGCTCTCCACAAAGACTAGAAGCAGGGGGTCAGCAGTTGTGAGAGAGGTGTGTCAGCAGTTCCATGCAACTCTAAAAGCAAATACGCGTGTTTCAGTGTCCAACTGTTCATTTGAGGAAAAGATGAATGAAACACGGAAGGCTTTGAGGTTATAACGTTACTAGTATTACGTTACCGGTGCAATATCCCAGTTTGAACTTTTAATCAAGTAGGCAGGACTTTTGCTAAACCATTGCTGTGCATGATTTATGTTTCACATGAAAGAAAAGGAAAGCCTTTAATGTGCCGCTAACAATACCTTTATATGATCTGAAAGAAAAGCAAACGCTCTGGTTGCTGCTGCTAACATGTGTTTCATTAGGTAAACTGATTATATACAACATTGCATCTCTGCAAAATGTGGCTTTCATCGGTCATAGTTTATTCAATAAAACACATTTCAGCAACTATCAAACATTTCGCTTTTTATTTATCCAGAAAGTTTTTCCAATGTTTCCCTGCGTGCAATGATTAAATGCTTCCAGCTGATTTCAAACAGTTTCTTTAACTTTGTCTAACTTGTTTCTTGCACTTAAATCAGCAGATTACTAAAATTGTTTCAGTTCTGTATATTTTTATACATATTTCTTAGTTTGTACTGTGAAGTCCATTGTTTGTATTGCTGCATATTCGCTCACATGGTTTGAGATTTGTTCTAAAGAATCAACCCTTTCCAAGTCGGACTGGCCTGACTCTGTCTCTTTCTGCTTTCAGTGGCGAGATACTCTGTGTGTGTGTGTGTGTGTGTGTGCGTGCGTGCGCTAGTTAGCCCATTATAGCCAGGAATGCACCCGCTCTTGAATCCAGCAAACCTCTCCCTACTCCACTCTGTGTGCATGAATATATGTCAGTACACGTGTGCTTGATTTTCTCTGAGAGAGAGAGAGAGAGAGAGAGAGAGAGAGAGAGAGAGAGAGAGAGAGAGAGAGAGAGAGAGAGAGAGAGAGTTTGGAGAAGCTCCCTTAAAGAGAAATACCACTTCATTTCCAAATTCTGCTTTTTATGTCATTCATGTGGTTAAAAGGAGACATATTTCAAATGTAGTGGTAGTCCACTTTAAAAATAATCACAAATACACTCAGACCCAAACATCTTAAAAACAATCCTGAAATATATTGACTCTTGCTACAAACAGATCAAACTCATTAAATTAAAGCTACGAGCGATACATTCATGTTTCAAATCACTGAAACATGGGAAACATTCAGCTAAAACGTCCTTTCATTCTGCATCTCTATATGTACACAACACAGCACGTACACACACACACACTCACACACACACAGCGTCATTGTTAAAGATGTAGCAATGCATGCATAAACATCAACCCACACACCAACACACACATGCTACCCGTTCCCAGGAGGCTGCAGTGTGTTGGTGGAGTGAGGACCATAAAGAAGGGACAACAGAGAGATTGATAAACAACAGCACAACTTTACCATCCCCACTAAGATCCTCTGCGGGGTCCGGGAGAGCATGCAGGAAATGGGACAGCAGAGGAGGAGGAGGAGGAGGAGAGAGAGAGAGAGAGAGAGAGAGAAAGCAGCGAGGAGGAGGCAGAGCGGAGAGAGAGAGAGAGAGAAAGAGAGAGAGCGAGAGAGAGAGAGAGAAAGCAGCGAGGAGGAGGCAGACCGGAGAAGAGAGAGAGAGAGAGAGAGAGAGAGAGAGAGAGAGAGAAAGAGAGAGAGCGAGAGAGAGAGAGAGAAAGCAGCGAGGAGGAGGCAGACCGGAGAAGAGAGAGAGAGAGAGAGAGAGAGAGAGAGAGAGAGAGAGAGAGAGAGAGAGAGCGGTTAGAGCACAAAGCCTTGAAACAACACGGGAGATGTTGCAGGATCTGCAAAGCCGAACACTCAGCGGGCAGTTAGTTAAGCTTTCAAAACATCTCTGGTGAAAGAGAAAGAGGTCACAACTTCCAGACACATGTAGGTGAAACTAATGCCAGAAATGACAGCAATTTGGAAGGATTTCCATGAGGCATGAGGTCTGCTTCAAGCTGTGAAGATCTGTGAGTTAGAGAGTTAATGTCAGCTTAGCAGAGAGACGGGAGGATGCAGCCTGTGAGATCAAGTGGTGTGATGTAAACAGAGGGCAGAGTTAGATCCTCACACCGTCCTCAGCTCATGAGCAACGTTTCTCACACGTCTACACTTGCAGTGGAACTACACGGCAGTTTCTAGACAGGACTGGATTCCTGTAATGGTCTCTTAAGAATCTTAACCCAAACAAGGAGGAGAGATCAAATCCTAAAGGAAGAGTTTGACATTTTAGGATGATACCACTTTCATTTGTTGGCTGTATTGTTTTGCTGATATCATTAAATTGATGAATTACAATTTTTTTGTTTTCCCTTCCAGATAATCTGATTGCTATTGATACACTTTGGGCTTTCATGACTGATCTTAAAACACACTGTTAGGGTTATAATCTGTTCATTTTCCCGACCTGTAGAACTACATCCCTGAGCTGGTGCTGCTCGGCTGCTTGAGAACACTTGAATAGTGACACTTGGCCACCATGAATTAACTGACATAAAACATTGAATATAATGATTAAAAATAAGCAAACTGTGAGCTCAACGGCAAGGCATGTGCTGAACGGAGACTCTGGATGTCAGCACTGGCTACTTACAGTCACAGCATTCAAAGAGGAAAAGATCCATCTGTAGTCGCCTTTGTCAGCAAGGTTGGCTCAAAACAGAATACTTGTTCACAAATGTGTGAGAAGTAAAACAGAGAAAAACCTCAGGTTTTAACAAATGCACTGCACAATTCAGAGTTTCCATTGGTTTACCAGTCTTACTTTAGGAGCATTGACTTGGTTAGAAGCTGCAGCACACACACAGTTATTGTTTGTTTGCGTGAGGCTGAATTAGTCAAAAGCAACCAGGCACTGAGGACAGAGATAGTTTAGTAGAAGAGGGCATCCCTCAAAAAGAGAGATCGTGATGCAGCAGATGAAAGTGATTCAACCACAAAACCATCTTAATTTTGCATTGAAAATATGGAAATCCATAAACAGCAACCAAAACGGTGTCAATATTTTGACGATAGCATTTTTTTCAACCTTTTCTGAGCCAGATTAGTGCTGTAAATCAACCCAGGAAGACAAAATAGTCCTTTAAACAACTCTTAAATGTTAAACTGCATATATTGTGCAATTCTAGCCTGTTGACTTCATCAGTCGGCTTGTTTCTCTGAGGTTTTTCTGAACACCATCTTTACTGCAATGTAACATTACCCAATAAGAATGATCATCAAATCAGGCATTTTATTCCGCCACATCACAATTTTGTGGACACGCTCCTCCACTAACTGTCCAATGAGAGCGGAGGATACCATTGGCCGGCGAATCAGAACAGAAGACAAAGGGGAGGAGGAAACGCCGCGCCTTGGTTGGCTTGGGAGACGGCGATGTCACTAGGTCTGCAGGCCAATCAGGCGGGAAAGAAAGACCAGCGTGAGAGAAATAAAAAAATAGAGTGAATGAGTACAGAAGGGGAGATGTGTGGAAGACAGAGAAGGGGGTGAGGAAGTAAACAAGAGAGGACGGGGTGAGGCAGAGGGAGAGGCAGTCCCAACAGAGAAGAAAAACAATGAGAGAGAAAACAGATGTTGGAGGAAATGAAAAGACGGAAAGAAAGAGAGTCGTTGGAGCCAACAAAGCTGTCAGACTGTGTACGTCTTGCTCCTAAACATGTCATCTTTTTCTTACCCGAGACAGAGATGGCTCTCACTCCGCTCCTGACGGCTTCTAACTTTTTCTCATTGTTGGACAACCTAGAAAAGAAGAAAAAGAAACAAATTAGACAAAAGTCAAACACCTTAAATGCTCAGATATAACATCATCCTACCTAGCTTTAAGGGATTGTTAAAGTCAGATCTCACAGCCTCTGTAAACTAACACCGACTGTTTCAATTATCTCTCTGCCTCTGCAGTGGTCTCTCCGTCTGGGTCATCTGAGCTTTACTACCATCTTTACATCACAACCACAACAGGCAGAGAGAAAGAGAGAGAGAGAGCGAGAGAGAGAACGAGAGAGAGAACGAGAGAGTGAGAGAGAGCGAGAGAGCGAGCGAGAGAGAGAGGAGGAGACTACCCAAGTGTTTAAAAACCCTAAGTGGAAAATATTTGGCTCCTAAACGTATCTCCTTATTTGACCACAGATGGAGCGAAAGAGGAGAAAGAGAGAGATTTGAGTTGAAATGACCAAAAAATAAACAAAACGGTTAGTGTTTGAATTTGATCAAGTGAACGAAGCGTCCGAGCTTCTACGGTCACGGATAAACAAACACAATAACCCCCCCCCCCCCCCCCCCCAAAAAAAAATGGCCCTGCTGTCATGAGCCAAAAAAAAACTATAAAAAGGCTCAAATTCAGTTTTTGTCACGTTTTTCTCTTGGCTGAGTTATTGGTAAATAGAAACCTTTTCAAAACGGATTGTCTGTTGAGTGCTGATGCAATATATTAATGGACACTGCCGTGATAATGTAAGACCACTGGGCTGCAACTGACTGATTATTTTCATTATCGGTGAATCAGATCGATGATTTTTTACGACACGCCTGGCACCGTGCCAACAGTTTAAAGCTCTTCTTTTTTTTTAAGTCCCCGAAACCGGACCGGTAAGCCTGCGAGTAAAACACAGCTCAACGTTTCATACGTGCACGAGACAGATGAAGGATTTACTGGAGCAACACTAAGAAGGAGACAGGTACTTACTTTGGGATGGAGGGCAGGGCTCTCTCTCCCTCTAGAGGACAAAAACACAAATCGTCTGCACAGGAATGAGTAATGTGAAGCTTTAACTCCCGTGCATACAAAACACATTCCTGACACAGCAATAGAATAGATACATGAAGTATACAACCAGCATGTAGTTCAGTGTATTACATAGTATTTATTAAATAGCAGCGCTGCGCAACTTATTACTAACTCTCTCTTTAAATAGAGAGCACTAGATATAACAATTTGGCGATATTGAAAGTTGCAATATTCAAATCACAAGAAGCTTTTGATATCTTGCCAACATGGAGGATGTTGCAGGACGCTCTGCTGCACACGGTATTACATTTTGATGTATTGACCGTAAAGTTTGAAAAGAAGGTTATCACGCGGGACAGAAAGGCGGTATCTTCGGTTTCATACCTTTCTGAAATCTGACGATGAACGAGTGACTTTCCATCGAGATGAGCCGACAGTAACCGTCAATCAAGTCGGCCAAGTTCTCTGCCATGGTCAGCGATGCTGTCGTAACTGTGAGAGGCTGCAGACACACACACACACACACACACACACAGTGGCAGGCCTGTTACAAAGAGCCATTATCTCCACAGACACACACATTTACTCCTACACATAACAGCACAGTGGGGGAGGGGGGGGGGGGGTTCCAGCTGCTCCTTGCGTCATGGGAAATCTGCTCTCTCTCACAGTGTGTGTGTGTGTGTGTGTGTGTGTGTGCAAGTAAATCCAATACTATAAAAGTCAATTAAACAGAATGACACCACACACGTGTGTTATGAAACCCTTCCTCCGTGAGCATAACCAGTATGTGGAATGAATACATGGAAAACCAATCACTGGATCCATCGCAGCCCCTCACTCACTCACAGAGGGCCGAGTAACCACGCTATGCACCGTGATGGACACAGCGCATGGCAGGTCTTTAGTGTCATTCGAGGCCAAAGCAGTCATCATTACTCAACAAATAATACCAATAAAACTCTTTAGAGTGAGAAAACCTGCATTCTTCTGTCCTTTTCACAGCTTCACAGATTCCTCTAAAAGTACGAGATTGAATACACTTTCGAGAAGAAACACAACTAAACTCCCAGTATTTCAGTACATCAAGTTGATCTTGGGAAAGGTAGAAATTCTCGAGGTGTATTTCAGACAGGTCGAGGGAAAGTGTGTCCTCCATAAAGGTAGATTACATAAAAGGAGGAGCAATGAGAATTATCTATTTATCATAGTGACAAAGCAGAATAACAGATGTCTAAAATGTCAAAAGTTACAAGTTTGAGTTGCTGCAACTCATTGAGTTTTGCACGAGCACATTTCAATACGTAGACAGAGAGACAGTCAGACAGGGTACTCATACCTCAGCAGCTCCGGCTACGTTGAGCTGTAGCATCCCTTTCCTGTCCTTCTCCTCCATGGCAGAGTACTGGATGGACTGCACTTGGTTAAAGTTAGCTAGATGGGTTGGCTGGGGACAGAGAGAGGAACACAGAAAGAGTTAAACGGGGCTAAATATACCCATATTTATTCATAATCAAATAATCAAGTGCTATCTGTGAACTCACCGTGGATCCCTTGTCCGTGAGGTAGCTGATCCCTTCCTCTGGCCCGATGGCTAACTCCACCTGGATCACCCAGCTGGACTGTTAGAGAGAAGAGCGGGCATACGAGTTAATCAACACTGTGAATCATATAACACTCGGTGGCACCACACCACCTCTGGGATACATGCAGAGCCTGGTGCCACCAGAAGAGGGCAGCCTAACACAACGAACCGGAGCTTCAAAAACCCAGAAGACAAGAGTGGAAGAAACGTACCCCGAGGGCACATTTGAAGCACTCCTTGTCGTAGCGATAGATCGGCGCGAGTATCTCCAAGAACTTCAGGATGCACTGCTCGTCGTTGAGATTGGCGACCTGCTTGAATGTCTGCTGAATCAGCTTTCGAAGAGTTTTAGCCTGAAGAGAGGAGAGAAAAAATGATATAAGAACTAGACTAAACTCAAAGAAAATCTTCAACTGTGTATGAAAAGAGTAGGAGGCACGAGTGCATGCCTTGTGTGTGTGCATGTGAGGGCGCAGAGTGACAGAGGACAACATTGATTGAATAATTGATTCCAATCAAATTGACCTCAGCACTTCATTCCAGGCGCACGCCGAGTTCAGATCAATATCTTCACAAGGAGACATTAATACTGTTGGTTACCACTCAATTAAACACCACTCTGCCCGTTCATCTGTCGTGTAACTCAGATGTCTCCGTATGGAGGCGCTCACACAGACTCACGGTGAGACGAGTTGTGTTTCTCAGACCTGATTATTTTAGGTTGCTCGCGTCATAGAGAATAGACAGATGGGAAGCTGACAGAAAGAAAATCCATTTAGCAACACTTTTCATTATTCTCTGGACGTAAAGATGCACGACACACACACACGCACACACATGAACACAATGTCATATGTGATCCTCTTCCTCTGATGTATACATTAAAACATTGCGACTTATATGAAGAGGAATTCACCCCTGGCCAAAGAGCCTTTTCACCCCCCCACCCCTCATATGATCTTGAGCTTTTATACATATTCATGGTCAAATATTCAGGATTTAGGGCAGTCAAATGTAGATGACAGCGTTATACAAACACACATAAACACACAGCACACAAGCACGTTTACAGTACAGACACTAACTATAAATAGCTGCCCGTATATAGATTAAGATAAAGATTAAGATAAAGATTAGACGGGATTTAGTGCATGACAAACCAGGCTGAAAAAAAGCACGTGTGGATTTACAGTAGACTGGTTCTTCACATTGAGGTCATTCTACACTAAATAAATAAATGAACAGTTAACTATTAAAACCGCAAACTGTGTTGATTTATTGACCTGCCTTAGACAGAAGCCCCTGACTGATGTTAGGTGAGTCTAATGAGGCCCAGAAGATGTCAAATGGGTGTAACTCCTCACTTTGTATTAAACTCTTTGAGGGCAGAATCGTTCACATAGTGACAATTAAGCCTTAATTATCTTTTACTCACCATTTAGTTGAACAACTATCTATTTCTATTATTCATTTGTAAATAAAAGCATGAATATCTGCACTTCATTTCAGTTCAGAGCGCTGTTGCCAGATGTTGAGTCAATAAGCCTGAAGGAATCAAGAAACACACACACACACACACACACACACACACACACACACTTATCTACAATGTTCCTGTGAGTGTGTGTGTGTGTGTGTGTGTGTGTGCGTGTCATTTCAACAGATGTCATAACAAACAGAATATAATGTGTGTGCGCTTATTTGTGTGTTCTCCGTGCTCTTGATAGGATCTGTGTTTTAATTCCTCGAATTCCACCAGCCTCTCTCTCTCTCTCTCACACACACACACACACACACACACACACACACACACACACACACACACACACACACACACACACACAGTCAGTCAGAAGTGTCCACCCTTCCTGCGAGGAAGCGCTGCCAGTAGCTATCTCCATCGCCCATCACCAGGCTGACCAGGTATGTCGCTGTGCTGGCCAGTCACAGACAGAATACAGAAAGTTTTTTTTACCTTTTTGTAACATTCATCAGTCTGTTTACAGAAGGAAACACACAATGATGAAGTATTGTTTTTGCAAGAGATGGAAGATATTTTGTACTTCAGTGTTCTTGGTTTTTGTGTGAAGAGTTTCGACACAGGGGGCCCTCGTTTCAGACTTTGTGTTTCATTGATGATTGTGCTCAAGTGACAACAGATCTCACTTCAATATCACCAAAAAGTTTTCAGGCTAAAATCCTTGGTTTGACGAAGTGGAGAGTAATGCAGTAAGTTATCAATCGGACGAGGAGGACACAGACCCCTCGGCTCAAGCTCGGGGCTGGTTGATCAAACTTTGGTCTACAGAGCCACTAAAGGTCAGTTTTACTAAATCTGCTGCTCAGCCTGTCAATATAAATGAACACACTTTGCTCTTTATAAAGCGTTCACCACAGCTAACGTCAGTCACTGTTTACTACCAGAGCCACCTGCTCCTGGGTTTGTGTGTGTGGAAGTAGAGTCCATTGAGGCTGAATCATCCCATTAAATGACGACCGTTCTCTTTCACCAGAGTGAACGACGGAAAACGGAAACGTAAAAGACAGCTGTGCTCTCTCTCTCTCTTACACACACACACACACACACACACACACACACACACACACACACATCCATGTATATATGGAATATATGTGTGTAAGAGCAGATGTGTCAGACACTTGTCATTTGATTCACATTAACTGTTTTAACTCCTAATGTACGATATTAAACGCAAGTAACAAATACACTTTTTCTTGCATTCATTTAAATGTGTCACGCATGTATCATATACAAGCCACCATTAAATGACATCAGTCTAGACATCTACAATGAAGTCAGATGTGCAGATGTGTGGCTACACATGTGTCACTGAGTGCATCTTAGAGAGCAGAACTCAGGGGAGCGTGTGTTGTCGTAGAAAATAGAAAATGAGAGCGGGTAGGAGGTAGAGTCGGTGATGAGGGGGGAGTCAGCGGGGCTTGACATACGGGGGGGGGGGGGGGGGGACCCAGAAGGAGCCGCCGCCTCCTCCCTCCTCATTGTTGGAAAGAGAAAGTGGGTTTAAACATGACCTCCGGGTCACGCACACACAAACACACTTTTTCTCCCTCTGCAGAGCATCTGTCCGCCCGCCTGTTGACATCGAGACCTTTTCGGGTCACCGGGGCCTTTTCTTTCACACCAAGACCCTCCCCTATAAACGCGTGCCGTAAATGCATCACTGCCACAGATGCTGTTCATTGTGCGGGCGCACACCCAGCCGTCACATGCAAACGTCCACAACCGACGTCTGCCGAACTACAAATCAACTGTCCATTGTGATCAGCTCAGCTATCTTTATATTTACTGGACAGACAAAGCGAATAAAAGGTATTTTCCAAACTGTCAAACTATTCCTGTAACGATGAGATTTGCAGAACAGTGATTCTTCGTTGGTGAAAACTACATTCATCACACTCATCTATATATAATGCGTAAGTAGGGCTCTGGTAAAAGTATCACATTTTCCTATTCATTTTCTCAGTCAACTAAACTGGTTGGCCAACGTTTCGCTTCACTCGTGCCGAGTCTTGGACTGCTTCTCGCTTTGTCAGCCAGGCCAGCGCGGGTCTGATAACACATCAAGTAGCACGTTCAGAACGTCGGCTCCAGAGGAGCGTTCGCTCAGACGAGGGAGCTGCCCATAAACCACACACACGGTGGTTACTTTTGTTTTAGTAATCGAGCAACTCCAGCGGAGCAGATGGGCCAATAGGATAGCAGCTGCTTACCAGGACGCCCACATTTTGATCAGAAACCCTCCTACTGAACTATTTCGTCAACAAATATTTCAAGAGGAGAAAGTGAAGACAGTGTTTGTTTCAGAAACCAGACATATTGCATTGTTCAAATCTCTAATTATTCTCACCTTGACTGAATCCAACAGGTCTTTTGGGAAAAAGCGCCTCAAACCAACGTCTTTCCTGGAAAGAGAGAAATACGGCAGGAAGAGAGCAGCATGATTACTACGCTGTAATTACACTGAGGAATGTTAATTGACAAACACTTTGGTCTTTATCTGATCTCAGCTGCTTTTTCTTTTTTTTCCCTTTTGCAGAGAAACTACCCACAATAGCTACAGACAGATAGTGTTACGCGGGACGGGCAACTGAAGACGAGCAACATAAAACAGAAAGCCGCGACTAAGTGCTGACAATGCAGAGCACGACTCATCTTTTCCTAAGAGACGGGGCTGAGGAAAAACAGAGAGAGAGAGAGAGAGAGAAAAAGAGAGGGATGGAGAGAGGCAGGGAGGAGTACAAAGAGAGGGAGACCGCAGAGACAAAGAAAGATGTGCAGAGCTAAAACAGGAAGCTAACTAATGATTCAAACTCTGGAGAGAGGACTGAGCACAGGGGGGGAGGACGAGAGAACGAGTAGAGCGAGAGAGAGAGAGAGAGAGAGAGAGAGAGTGGGGGAAAGGCTGAGAGCTTACGTCATCCTATTTCTCCAACAAATATCAGTCAATTATAGTCGTAAATCACAGACAGATAGCGCTTCCCTCTGGTTATCAGGCTTTTCTTTAATTATACTCTCTATGGCAAACACGCGTAAATACTTCACTTGGGGCTGTCCATCATCACGTCTATGAAAGGATAAAACACGCTGTGTGTCACCCCTAAAACGGTTCTCTCCCTCTCTCTCAATATCAAATATCAAAGCTGTGTACATCACAGGGCGAACAAACAGAAAATAAAAGGCTCTGAACGAGAACAAGCACAGCGGATGAAGGCCACAAGGCCACAGACCACAAGGACGACAGCCAACTGGTCTCAAACATGCACATGTGCAGTGGCTGCATAACAACCAGGAGACAGACAACCGTGTAGAACTACAAACAAAACAAACATGGCTAATCTATTGAGGCTATCTTATTTTATACTTGGAGAATATGGGTCTGTAATCTCCTCATAAGTTCCCAATAATGTGTGAGAGATTTCCTGGAAAGAACTATGTAATTGGCACAAATTATGGTGGAAAATAGAGACAGTGTTCAATTAGTACACTTCCAGTTAATTAATTTGAATTAATTACAAGCGTAACCTACAGAGCAAACGTGAAACCTCTTGAAAATGAATAAAGGAATTATTCGGACATTATGGACACAGAAAATCAAAAGATGGATTGTTGTCGTTTGTGAAAAAAACAGACACTTCCCACAATCTATAAGCTAACATCGACCACTTAACAAGAGCCCCGGCAGCCAACTGTCAGCTCGGTGTCTTCAGAGGCCTGACAGCACTTTCTCTCTTGCTCTCTTGTTGGTTTAAACTGTGCATGACACAACATCTTTTTCCAATCAACAGAGCGAGAGAGAGAGAGAGAGAGAGAGACATGGAGAGAAAACAAAGACAGCTAGAACCCAGGAGAAAAGCAGCCGGACATGAAGGATGAGGTCTAGAGACAGACAGACAGACAGAAGAGGACTGAGAGGACAAAGAGGAGAGACAAAGAGATGTTGGTGGACAGACAGAGGGCATTCCTCTCTGTTAATTGGAGAGCTTGTTAGGCTGACGGACAGAAAGAAAGACTCCATTGGAAGAGGGCAGCTCATTGGAATGTGATCACGTTAGAGCCGAGCCTCGTTAAGTTTGTTAATGTTCATCCACGTCCATCCAGCAGAGATGGTGGTGGATCAACACGGGGAGCTTACATCGACAGAGCAGCCGAAACCCAAACAAGGTGATTGAGTGAGTGAATGAACAGTGTTGAATAAAGATAAGTGCAGCTACACGGCAGACTTTCGCAGCACCAGTCAATGAAAAAACAATGTTTAAACGTTTCCAGACTTTTGTGTGATTGTCTGATTTCAATTCTTTCTATTGTTTTCCACTCATCCAGATTTCTAGGACGTGCATAGGAGCCCTCTACCAAACACACTGTGTTGTTACTTCTGCAGGGTTCGAAAACATCTCCAGTTAGAGGAAGGATGTGATGTAGCAGAAAGCTTGTGAGCTCAGGAGGAGAATACTTACTCTAACAGTTCATAGTTGGATTTCTTGTCCAGGGCGTTTCCTCTCATCTCTTTGAAGAACCTCCTGGAATTGAAAGCAGCAGGACACAGAGAGACAATGAGGTCAGATACATTCAGTGTGAACACACACATGATTTAAAGTTCGTCAAATGTGTTTAAAAACTATTCAGGTTTTATGTTTCAGCAGCACAGGGATCCCTGCTACAACTTCACAAAGTCCACAAAGACAGAAGAGGTCAAAACCTCACCAACAGTTACAGGATAAACAACTTGATTAGACCGAAAGAGTTTGGCTTGTTGTAAAAAGACGCTCGACATCGAACATAAAGAACTACAGTAGTGTGTAGTACATCGTAGCTTTGAGTTATTCGTGCACAAAGTCCTAAAAGAGCACGTCCCACCTGATTTCTAGACAACCCAGTTTCAGAGCAACATCTTGTTCCACCTGTTCCCCGATTTCTGTCATGTAGTCGTTCTTCACCTGGGGGACGCAAACGCACATCACACAAAAACATGTTCATCAACACGTTCATTGCTACAAACAACAAATGTCAAGCCATCCATCTCACACACAAATACACACACACACACACACACACACGGTCCTGGTGACCTAGATTAGCAGAATGCAAACACACACACACACACACACACACACGGCCCTTCAAGCAGTGCCATATGTCTCAGCTGGTAGCTCGTTGCTGGCAGAACATTAAATATGTGTGTGTGTGTGTGTGTGTGTGTGTGTGTGTGTGTGTGTGTGTGTGTGTGTGTGTGTGTGTGTGTGTGTGTGTGTGTCTACCTGGTGGTAGAAGTAGTTGAGTGTGGGTTTGTCTTCTGTAAACTGCTGCACGAAGCCCTTTGGAAGATACCGGATCCTTAACTCATACCTACAGTGGACAAGAAGAAAAAGGGAGAGTGATGAGCAGGAGAAGTAGAGAAGGAGTAGGGAGAGGAAGAGACAGAAGGAGGCGAGGAGGCGACTGATATGCAAGAATGCAAATAAGAAGACTGATTGCAAGATCAACGGAGGAGAGACGGAGACAGAGACGGAGACAGTTGTTGACTTTGTCAGACAAAGCCGGCATCTGGTTCTCTCTCTCGTTTTACGGCCACGGAGCAAAAGGTCTCTACCTCACAATGGCATCAGCACCCAGACCGCCACAACAAACGTAATATATACCAGTGCATTAACATCCAAACTGCCAGACCAACTCAAACACACACAACAGATGGGTCGTATTATTGTTAACGTTGTTTGCGATAAATCTACTCCGCTACTGCTGATGCTAGCTGTTTGAGGAGACAGTGACTTTGACTGAAGTTCGTAATAATGAACAATAAATAAAACTGGTTAAAAAGTGTCTTTTTTGACTTGATGATAACATTTACACCTCTACTATGTCCTATATTTGTACACTGCTTGGCTGATAAGAAGCACAATATAATATAATTTAACTATGTGCTGTTGTTCGTCCACTGGCCACGCTAGTGCCCACAGTTTATGCTCCCAACCCCTTCCCAAACTGTTTCCTGGCAGCGCACTCTACAGAGCAAAATCTGGTCTGACACGACTTTTACAACAACTCCGCCCGTTAGCCAATCAAATCACAGCAGCTCTGTGGCAATCACGTGCTGTATTCGTAGATAACGCTCTTCTCTCACCTCCACTCCTCATTTGGGCGTGCCTGGTCATATTTTTCCCTGACGTGGGACACGCCCATATCGGGGTGGAGCCAGTGCACCTGGTCTCTGGATTGGCCGTTGCTGAGACGGAGGCCGAAACAAGATGTCCAGCGCACTTTGTGAATGTCAAGAATCTTCTGGATGATTCCCTGGAAACAAAGAGCAACAATTGTACGTGACAGGCTTCCCCCTGCACATGTTACATGAACTTTAAGTACAAAATAAAAGATGCAGTAATACATTCAGCAGATACTCTTGGGCTAAATTACAAAGCAGTTCCCCCTTCATCTGTGGTGGGTCAACACATGTCTGTCAGTGCAGTGAGTGATGAATAAAACAAAGATGGTCAGTGGACCAAAAGTCAGTCCCTCATATCAGTGAGCCAACTGTGCTGATGTTTTTGCATCGGGTCAGTGAGGGCATGAGTCAACGCGTGTGTGTTGGTGATTTCACGTGACGTTACCACCCAAACAAGTTTGACAGACGTCATACACACACACATGCATGATAATGCTCACACAACCATGTGTGTTGCCAACGTTAGGGGGGGTCTGACCTAGATACTGAAGGGGACGCAAGGAGGGGAGATTTGGAGTGACGAATCCTGTACGACCACGAACGTTTGAGCAGTGCTAAGTAGTTTCTGCATCATGGGAGTGGATCTAAAAGTAAACACACACGTACACACAGAGAGAGCGTGACCTGAGGTTCTGTGTGTGTGCTGAGAATCCATCAGAGCAGATAAGGATAAAGATACTTTGCTTCAGATTGAAATATCTGAACCTGGAGGATGAATTCTGCTGACTGTGGTAATTTCCTGACTCCTCTAGCGCCACCAAAAGGTTGCCAGTCGTCATTTTGAGTGAATTCTCCTCATATATACATTCAGTATGTGGTGGGACATGAAAGCGAGCGTCTCTTCTTACCTTGACATCCGTTGCGTCTCCATATCTGATATTGGAGGACCAGCAGCTGTGTTCGGTGTTGGTCTCGAAGTGGTGGAAGACTTTCAGGACCCTGTCCACGGAGCCAGCCATGGTTCGGTCCGACGCCCCCGCGCTCAGTCGTGATTTGGCGCCTCCCAGGAGGGCGTGGTTCAGGTTGGGGTCCAGGTAGGCCGTGGCCATGGTTTTCCCTGCTGACACTGCTGCCGCTAGGTGTCTGTCATATTCTGGGCAGGAGAAGAGAGAAGATCGGACATGAGTGAAATGAGCCAGAATAAAAGAGAGGAAAGATCTTTTTCTTACATTTACTCCTGCCTCACATACACATACATAGAATGCCCGTAAGAACTACTCATTACGTAACTAACATTTGCGTCACAGATGAATCTGCTGATTCTCCTCTTGATTAATCCTTTGGTCAATATATATGTATCCTAATGCATCCGGCGACATCTTCACGTTGCTTGTTATGAGCAACCAGCAGTCCGAAACCCAGAGACTTGTTTTTTTAACAATGGCAGAAACATGTCATCTATTATAATAACAGTTGCCAATTATATTTCTGTCAATCTACGAATCAATGAATCAACTACCTGTTTCAGTTCTAGTTTGTATACTGTGGTAATAATGGACTTTTCTCTGCTGTCCATTACAAGCTGATGCATTTGTAATGTGGACTTGAATCTTGCTCTTGTAGAATAAACTTTGTGCGGCAAATGTCTGTTTGGGATATGACGTTCTTTGGGGAGAAAAAAAATTGATGAAAAACACCGAACAATGAAATACCAGAGAGAGAAATAAAGCGAGCGAGAGATACAGTCAGGGTCAAGGCTCAATATGTAACCACCTGTGCCTGTGACACAGAGACAATGCACCTCAGGCTGACGTTTTTCCTGAATAAGAAGTCGTGACATTGACACACTTCCTGCAATTTCACGGCAACTTCGACTGGGAATGCCCGACGTGTTTGTGTGCGCTGTTGTAATCATGACGCTGTGTAGAAAAGAAGATGGTGAGATCTCTTTCACTCTCTCTTTTTCTGCTTCCCTGTAGTCCTGTGCTTCTCCTCCTCTCGCCTCCATTGAAGGGAAATTTATATGTTCTAGCAGGTAATTACAGCTGAGAGGAAGAGACGGAGAGAGCATTGACTGAAACACACACACACACACATACACACACACACCTCAGAGGAGAGACTGTAGAGTTGTTGAGGGATATATCACAGTGAGATAAATATGTACTTCCATGTTACTCTGACAATTTTAAATGGTAAAGAGCTTCGTATTGACAAATCACTCTTTCAGCACCTAAACATGCCTCTCTCTCTTTCTCACACACACAAACACACACGCACGCACGCACACACACACACACACACACACACACACACACACACACACACACACACACACACACACACACACACACACACACACGCGACTAATGCCAAGCAACAGTAGCTTTGGCTGTACACCAAGTCAGTTCCCATGGAGTCAGATGTCACACTGTGGAGGGGATTGCTACTTTTGATTGTGTGTGTTGTGTGTGTATGTGTGTGTGTGTGTGTGTGTGTGTGTGCGCGCGCAAAGGAGATTTCATTCATACCTCTGTCCCAACACATGGGAAAGGGGCTACAGCTGCTCATAGCCATGGAAACACATGTCTGTCCCTCCCTGTGTCCGTCTGCACCGAGGACAGACAGACAGCCAGCGGTCTCACAGCCTCGCATCACTCTCACACACACACACACACACACACACACACACACACACACACACACACACACACACACACACACACACACACACACACACACACACAACTTCTCGTGTACAGAAGCTACATAAATAAACACACACACCAAGGTCCTGACACAACTGCAAGAGCACACTCACACAACCCAAACTCACAGACACACACACACACACACACACACACTCCGTCTCTGAGGCAGAAATCTTTGTCTCCCACTTCTGTCGACAGCTTCGTTAGCCAACAGTTACTTCTAGCGGGGTGGATCTCAATGTCCTGGTCCGTTGACACTTTGTATAGAGTGTGAAGATGCCATAAAAAACACAGGGAACATTTATGAAAACAGGTTGTTGTTGTTTGTCTTCTTAATCCTTTCCTGTTATCGACAGTCGCACAAGGCGAGAAAGATCCATGCAGATGTAAAGTCAGCTTCATCCACAGACTTCTGCTCCTCAGTGGCCCCTCTCTGATGACAATTCACTGTTTGTTTTTTTGCCCAATTTCTGCTCCATGCCTGCACTCCATAGTTACGCAGTTGCCTTGGAAGAGTGAAGCGTCCATTGCTCAGTGGAGGATTCAGGTTATTTCACTCAGTTAGAGTCCCTGTGATGGTGAGAAGACTTCGGAGGCAAATCCAACTTCAGTTCGTGAGCCGACGCAGAGAAGGAGAGATAAATACTGTGATCAGTGACACACAAACTGAAAGTTATCCCCTTCTCCTGGAAAAAGAAAGTGAGAGAGAAGAGGGAGTCTGAAAAACAAAGGAAACAAAACAGAGAGACAGAGACAGAGAGAGAGAGAGAGGGAGAGAGAGAGAGAGACAGAGAGAGAGAGGCAGAGAGAGAGGGAGAGAGAGAGAGAGAGAGAGAGAGACAGAGACAGAGAGGCAGAGAGAGAGAGAGATATTATTTCAGGGAGAATCAGAGGAAGAAGAGGACAGGGCAGCAGCACTGAAGGAAAGTTGAGTGGGAATGAGAGAGACAGAGAGAGAAAGCTGCTGGAGAAGCAGGAGGAGCTAGAAACTATTAATATGCTAATCTTACTCGTCTTCAATGTAAAAAAAAACCTCCCACTTCTGTTCACGAAGCTGACCTCAGATCAGCCCTTATGTTGAATCAATATCGCTGCCGTCGCAAATGCAAGCAGCGAAGAAAAAGAGGAGAACATCTCTTTATTTAACTTTATTTATTTAACCTCCAGAAGTAATTTAAAGCTGAATATCGTCACCGTCCATACTGTACTATTTCATAATAAACATATTTAAGGCAAACGGCCGCCATCCCCTGAACTCCACTCTTTCTGGCTGTTATAATGGACAAATTAGCAAACACAGATCACACATCCTACTTCTTCATGAAATATGATGGACGAAAAATGAATAAATCTAAAGAAAAACAAGACAATGGAAGAGAAGAAAACAGCATTTTTGGCAACACACCCGTTGCCCTGTCTGTGCCCAGCAGGATGGACTAGCAGCTGTTAGCAACATGCTAACAAATCCACCTCCAAACACAACAGGGTCTCAATCAATCACACTTCATCCTTCACATTCAAAGTCACTCAGCCTGTATTTGGGGGGGGGGGGGGGGGGGGGCTCTCAGAGTGCTGCCCTGAAGGCTCATCTCGAGTGGCACCGATCACTGCGAGCGTTGACCAGATGCCCGCCTCCATCACTCAAATGGACATTTATATGGCCGAACGTATTAACTGAACAGACCTCCATGAGTTACTGGGCACTCACACACACATACACGTGCGTGTGTGTGTGTGTGTGTGTGTGTGTGTGTGTGTGTGTGTGTGTGTGTGTGTGTGTGTGTGTGTGTGTGTGTGTGTGTCCTATAATTTGTGCTCAATCTCAGGCATTGGCCATTGTTATGAAAATCTGGTGGGAGCAGGGGGTTTTAGTAGGGTGGGCGCGCGTGTGCGTGTGCGCGCGCGCGTGTGTGTGTGTGTGTGTGTGTGTGTGTACTATTGAAAGCCTTTTGTCGGCGGGCCGGATGTTGCCATGAATGGGAAGCGCTCTTTTGGGACTGTACCAAATCCTCTCTCTCACTCTGTGTGTGTTTATGAACACATAATTGTTTTAGCAGTGGAGGGAAACACAACACCATCTACTGAATGCAAAATACAAAGGTGCAGGTAAACCTCAGAGCTGTAATAGCTACTTTGTTGTCTCCTTGCATATGTGTTATCAGACCAATCGATGCATTCCCTCCCATGCCTTGAAGTGAAATTTCAAAGGCTGTTTGAATTACAAACATATTTAACTCATAAATTAAAACTTGTATTGTTTACTGTGTATTTATGGTCTTGATGTACAGGTTTGATATGAATTGACAAAGTAATATAACAAACAAAAAATGTTTCTGTGTCAAATGATCGTTGCTATCGACAGTTTAACATAATTTGATATTTCTACAGTTTATTTGCACTTGAAATGCATTCCCTTCTGAATCTGGACTCGCTTATAAAACAAATAAATGGCTAAATGAGTGGTCCAATGAAAAGGTAATGCCGTACTGATGATGAAGACCCCGCACCTGAAAGACGTCACTGAAGGCATGAAGGAACAAAAGAGTCTTTTAATTCGGCTCACAAAACTACCGGTACACACCGTGGACATACCTTTAAAACATCCTGACCAACTTTGCTCCTGTACAGACTATTCCATTGTTATCCTCTCGCTTCCTCACAGCTGAGCACGAATGGGAACTGCAGGACACTGGAAACTGAATTCCTCCACCGGCCAGCGAGGCCTTTCTTCAGTGCCTGATGACACATACATATGCTTCACTGCTTATTTAATGTCAGTAAAACAAAAAGGGAAATATATGTGTATATATATCCTCATCCGTTATTAAGAATTATTAAACTTTGACTTTCAGCTGTCTTCACAGAGCATATTTAGCCTGTGGTATCGACAGTGTGAAGATTAGTCACACACACACTAACACAATGTTCACACTCTCCCTCACCCGTCTGCACTAATTACACCAACACACCCACACCCAGATAGATATGCCCACTCTGTGTCTGTTTTCTAGCTTGTTTAATAGTCTTACACACACACACACACACACAATATGACTATTAGCGTATCTTCTTCGCACAAACAACAAAACAACACATGCACCTATTTTCATGACACGTGTAGTCTGTAAGCTTCCCTCCAATGTTGACTCATGTTGCCACTTTATTCATTTTTTGGGTCCAGTAAATGTAAGTGATGGCATGCTGATTCTTGGAGCAGACACCTACTGACCACTGTTGCCGGGCCCATGATCACAGGTGCTGAGTGACAATCAGGTTCCTGATTGTCACTCAGCACCTGTGGGTACCAGAAGCTCAAAACAAGAGTCAATAGCAACAGCAGAATAAGCTGTTTGGCATTGGTAGAGGATTTGGCAAATTTTTCATGGGCACAACCCACATACTCAGCTCTGCTGCTCATCCCACAGATGCATGTTCCTGACAAATGTGGCCCCATTTAAAAGGGAAATAAACAGGCTTTCCAACGGTATAACGATGTATTGCCAAGAAGCATCGTTACAGCAAAGAAATAATCTACCAAACACAAAGTTCCTTACTTTTTGTTCTAAGTTTATATGGAGTAATCATATAATCATGACACGTAATCCCTTCCAGGAAATAAAACAAGACTGAAATGAAACTCTCATCTTTAATGAAAAATAACTTACTAGTATTTTCCATTCCTGGAGAATTGAACTGCATCTCATTGTATTGACACTTTAAAGTAGGCTCAGCCGTCATGACATTGTCTTAGTTGTCATCACATGAAACTTGAAACAAAGGTCGCATGATGGCAACCGAGCCAATTACAACGGAGCAGACGTTAATCCTCTGATGAAGACATGGTTGAAAGCTCCAGAAACAGAGGAGGCTAGTGAGCGGTCGGTGATTGATTCATCAAACTATTCCCACGGTCACTGAATGGCGTTTCACACTAATACTCCTCATTTGTTTCCCATTAAGGAGCCTTTGCGGTGACCTGACCGCACAACAAACTCTGAATCGGTGAAAGAAGCTTCTGAGTGGCCATCGGTGCTCCAGCAGGAGTGAACAAAACACGAGGGTGAGCGGCTCACCTGTGTAGTAGACAATCCTGGTGATATCTGAAAGACAAACAGAGATAACGTAGAGTGAGCGGGTGTGTTTAGTTATGAGCCATTGAATGAAGAAAAGCCTTCGCCCTCACTCTGCGTAATGCGTTCATCGTTCATTTTGCAGAGGGACCGCTGCACTGCATGTACTCAATGCCACATATTTACGATGACTATGCATACTGCATTGGAGGATGTGAAGAGAACAATTGTTTTTACACAAAGTTGGATGTTAAAATGCTAAATACGACACAAAATGCCCATCTGATTGTAAGCTGAGAGTAAAAGTCTAATCCTGTATGTTTGTTTTATGTGTTTTTGTGCGTCTTGTTTGAAATACTCTATTGCTGCCTTCTTGGTTCCCATGGAAAAAGAGATTTTCCAATTTGAATGGGACTTACCTGGTAATAAAACACTCCTGCTCTTCATATTAAGTCGCTCGGTAGACGACACTACATCGATACTACAGCTCCCAGACTCCCACAGGAAGCCCAGGAGAAGCATTTTGAGAACTTGACACGCAGACCTATCACACTCAGCTAGAGCGGCGATATGTCTGTGTGCAGGAAGAGGTCAGGAGGATAAGTGCCTTAGTGCCTAGACACCCGGATATACACACAAATACTGGGTGAGCACGCACACACACACACATGCACACACACCGGGGTTGTCAACAAAAATGATGTAATGGTAAGAAAACCCACATCCCAAAAGGAAAGGTGACTCATACTGTGTGAATTATCGATAAACCCTTTGTAACATGAAACCAGGACACTGAGAGTGTGTGTGTGTGTGTATATATGTGTGTGTGTGTGTGTGTGTGAGATTCAAATACAGTAGAAAGGTTCTTACGACATACTTGTCGGGAAGTCACAATGCAAGTAGAGCCAGCCTGCTGCCCCACAAAGTATGCTGGCTTTCATAAGACTTTTCAAGCACGATAATTTCCTCTCATCTCATGCTGCCTTAGATCATCCTTTTGAGGATTATGTCAAAAACAAGCACATATGACCAATAAATGTCTAAACCACACCCTAAACGTGTAAGATGAACCGTGATAAACAGATCTGGAGCTGCTTAAGACTCAAAGTGTCTATAATGACATCTACAGTCGACAGATCTACAGTCGACAGATCTACAGTCGACAGATCTGAACCCTGCACCCCCCATCTGTCCCATGGCTGCTCTCGCTGACTGTCTTTCTGTCTCTCTTGGAAGCGTTAATGTAAGCTAAGTGCTACGTAGCCTGGCATCTTCAGCCTATCTGTTGTTACAGTCTAGACTAAAAGCCGAAGGAGACTGTAACGTTTACACGTCTGAGAAACAAAGATTAGCATCTGAAGAGCTGGGGGAGGGAAAACATTGCTGTCTTTGTATAAATAATTAGTCAAAACACTTTGTGTTTCATCATTAGTTACTCGGTGTTGGATAGAAATGTTAACTTTAGCTTGCTCTGTGATTTTTCTCTTCATAGCACATCCCGCAGGAGTGCTAGCAAGGTGCTAATTACATACCAATCTGTTTAACAGTCTCCACTGCACAAATATCAAAGAGGCCCACGAGTGTGTGTCTCACACACACACACACACACACACACACACACACAAAACACCTGCTCTTCAAGCTGTCCTCGGGACCCAGACACACAGGAGGAGAGCAGGTATGTATTTCTCAGATCTACGGAGTGGTACATCGTGAATAATGCCGGTCAGTAACTCCAACCATCCCACTGTGGCTCTGTGACCTAAACACGCTACTGTGGAGGAGTAAAAGAAAAACACAGAAGAGATCGGGCGCCGCAAAAATAGTTAGTTTCATGCCAAAAAACAAACAGTTCCCCTTCAGAACGATAGCTCTGTTAGCTGGAAAAGAATTGCGACACAAATTTGTGTAATCCAATCTGCATTTTATTTTATTCTGATTTGTATTTTGCATTTGTTTAAGACTTGTTGGCACTTTACTGTCCCTGTCAACTAACTGCCATCTCACCCACACATCTACACACAGACGGTTGGAAGTCTCCATGTCTGCGAGCTGTGTATAATTGTAGGTTAATCACAGGTTTATTGGTCACTGTAATTAGACAGAATAATCAAGAGAGCGTCTGCTATGCAATGATGTCTAAAACGCTGGTCCCACATCAGCAGTTACATTCAGATTCAGTTTGAGGTCAGAGAGTCAGACGTGTTCCTTTGCTGCAGCTAGAGATGGAAACGTTTACTAATCAAAGACAATAATCCTCTTCAACTGAGAGATTCAAAAGACAGTTTTTGTCTCGCATTTCACATTAATATTAAAAAACAAGAGGAGGAAAAGGTGTGCACAGTAGAAGAACTAATTCCCATCATCATGTGTTAAATAGAAAGGTTGAAGCAGCTGATGACGGCTGACAACAGCGTCCGTGTTCGGTAGATGGAGATAAAAGTTCAAGAGAGAAATTTAACAAAACAGTTTCTTTGCAGCTCAACGAAACAGTGAAAAGATCAACCCGACTGGGGAGGAACAGAGCCCGAATGAAACACTTCTCCTGCAAGAATCAGCTGAATTAACCCGATGAGAGCAGTCAGCTGCTCTGCCTCGTTGCTCTGTGTCTAATGGTTAAAGCTGAGTTGGCACACGCATGTGCGTGTGTGCGCGCGTGTGCGTGCGTGCGTGTGTGTGTGTGACCCTATGGACAATGGGGCGCTACTGGAGCGTGCAGTCTTAACAACGCAACACCGTAACCCCTGAGGCGCCAATCACACCTGCCAGTCACACTAACACACAAATTCATAGAATCACACACGGGATTTTTTTTGTCCTTGAAAATATATTTTGCAGAGACATGTTTTGAGGACAGTTGTGACTTTGAAAGTGACATAATGTGTTTACTAATTCTATATGATGGATGACAAAACTCTATTTAGCGCTTGTGCATTTTCTCAATATTTACATTCAGATAAACGTCGAGCAATTATTCAAAGCCCATCACACAAACACCAGAAACACACACACAGACACACACACGAACACACAGATGATGCATACTCCAGATAAATCCTACACGCTTGCAACATAATAAGGTCACGTGAACGCATGACTGCTCATACACATGTATCTGCAAAAGCACACACACACAGTGACACACACACACACATTCACTCAAGTGTGTGTAGTTCAGGTGCAGTGATAAAGCTAACAGGCCAACTGGAGCGGCACGCATGTGAATGTATCACACGAGACCAGACACACTGTGCATAATGCATCACAACAGATTGAGGACAAGTGAACTGGTGTAAATGTATTTTCTTTTTGAAATTATACCAGTTTTTTTGTTTTGTTTTTAATAAATCAAAACACATCTGACATTAATGACCGACTCATTTGCAGTCCATGTTGTGGGTTTCAGCATATATTTACACAAGCATTGAAAACATGTTTTTAGATTCAGAAGGAAATCAAATGGAACATTAAAAATTGAATTCCTCTTTCATTTTGTATGAGAGCAAACACTAGGGGACTGGTTTACATGCCTAATAAATGAATACCCAACCCTGATTGGCCAATGAAAGCAAACCATGACTGACTCAGCTCTACGCTCGTGCTAATATATGTATAATCAACTATGACCCGCGGATCCAGAACATAGTTTGACCATCAGAGTGTGAAAAAAAGTTTCACTGCCCATCCTCATCTCACAGCAACAATATGCGATGTGAAGACGGTTATTAATGCTTTATAGTTGCTCGTCTTATAATGATGCTTCGGGTCTGATATGGAGGTTCCATTAAGTTACACTGTGGTGCGTTCAAGCTCCATTCAGTAAAAATAACTATTGGACTAAAGTACATTTTAATGTTATCATGTATGTTCGTTCATTTGTATTCTTGTAAAATGTAGTTTGTGTGTGTGTGTGTGTGTGGCGATGCTTCCTGTTTAGCAAATTCCGATCAATTATGAACCAAGATGGAAAATTTAAAACAATGAAATATAGATGATTTAACCCAGAAACAAAAGCCCACAGGGGGATTGTCACTTCATGCCAACATTTACACACAGATCACTGAAACACACACCAAAACAAGGAGCCACTCTACAGAAGGATGCACACCTGTATGCAAACACAACCCACGAATTTGACACACATATCATCGCACACATACTGCTTCCCTCACACTCACACACACACACACACACACACACACAGAGAGAGAGAGAGAGAGAGAGAGAGAGAGAGAGCGCTAAGCCGCTTCACTGCATGGACACTTCAAGTTGAAGCCTACAGACATTCAGCCTCTTTCTCTTATCTCCTCTTTTCACACACAAACATGATCTTTCATCAGAAGGGAGGCAGACGGAGAACTAAACTGAATTAAATAAGATCCAGAGAAACGCTGGAATGGCTTCAGTTCGGGCTGAAAGTAGCAAACTTTCATTATAGTTTGATCTGCAATTTATTACCTCAAGTACTCAATCAGCTGGTCTATAACATGTCAGAGAATAACAGTAAATAAATGCCTGTCTCAATCTCCAAGAGCCCAAGTTAACACCTTAAAACCAACAGTCCAAAATCCAAATATGCTTCATATGCAATGACATTGAATACAGAGAGGAAACAAAAGTAATACATTTGAATTTCTGAACTCCCAAAATGTTTGGTACATGACAAATCCTCTTCCTCCTCCTCCTCATTACTGACATCATCGTAATTGTAACTACTTTAATCAACAATCCTTTCCTATAATACTTCTTTCTCCACCTTCTCTTTATCAATACTTCTTCTATACTGTAAGTCAGACAGTAAGAAACCAAAATGAACCAGCACTAAACCATCAGATACACACATACACATAAACTCAGTCATTGTGAGTTAAGCACTTAAAGGTGGTTTAAGCTCATTCATACATGTTTAAACACACATCCTGAACATACTTTGACACATGCCTAAACACACACAAGTACAGTGCACACACATGTATGTTTTTTTTTTATCTTACCATGGTATAGTCCTTCCATTTAAAGTCCCAAAGAGAAGAGAAGAGAGTAATCCCCCCTGACAGACTGCTAAATTGGGAAAAGCCCAAATCCCAGGCTTCTGTGGTCTTTGGGCGAGTGTGGAGATGTGCTAGCCAGCTAACTCAGTAATGATGGCTAATGTCGGCTTAATCTCACTACCCTCCTCCTCCTCCCTCTACTACTACTACTACTGCTCGTACGCTGACTCGCAGATGCACAGTGGCAGGAGTAGAGAAGGGGAGGGAGGGAGAGAAGGCTTGTAGGCAGCTTATGACTGTGAAAGGGGGGAGGGAGATGCAAAAGGAGGAAGGAGGAGGGGGTGTCTTTGTCTCCCAGGAGAGGGATGGAGGGGGAGAGAGGGAGCCAGATGTACAGGAGGAGGGAGTGAGAGCAAGGGAACGAAATGATGCAACAACTTCATGAAAAGAAGTGAGAAACAAGGAAGTAAGGACGCATAAAAAAAACAGAGAACAACCAAACTATATGGGGACGAAAAGAGGAGAAAGTGAGGAGGAAATGATACAGGGGGGAGAAGACAGAGAGAGAGAGCACGAGAGAGAGGGAGAGAGGGAGAGAGAGAGGGAGAGAGAGAGAGAGGGAGAGAGAGCGGTGTTGCCTTTGGCTGTTCCGCCTCTCTCTCTCTCTCTCTCTCTCTCTCTCTCTCTCTCTCTCTCTCTCTCTCTCACAAATGCACCCCCGAGGAGCTACTCAATTAGTCATAATGCAATATTCTCAACTCAACATTGTCCGACAGAAATCATCAATCTTCAGCACAAAACCACGGCGGTCAGTAGTTCCACTGACTTTGTGTGGTGAGGGCTGCACATTCAACCCAATTATACTGACATCAGATCACATGCAGGGATACATAGAGGGAGCTAAAGCCAACGGGATGCTTCAGAAGTTCAATACAGAACACACGATTAGTTGAAAAACACTGAAGATAAGTTTTAGGATGACGATGTTTGGTCCGTGCAGATTGATTGCTGTCGTTTCTACAACTCAGAGCCTCATCACAGAATTTCACCTTTCATTCAAAGTTTATTTTGTGTCATACATGCAGCAGATTGATTATGTACACCGAACTGTCTAACAATAACGATCACAGTAACGCAATCGCTGGCGTTTTTGGTGTTTCAAACTGATTGTAAAGAATAAAGACGGGAGACAATGATGGTTGACGATATAAAACACGGGTTAAAATCGTGATTGTGTCAGAGAGACAGACAGACAGAGAGGTGCTGAGGAATAAAGCAGATTAATGAAGCACTGGATTAGGAGGCCAAGGAGTCACACACACTTACACACCCCTAGTGCGCTCTGACTCTCATTTAGAGGGAGTGTCTACACTCTCATATGCTCGATGAGTTGCCGTGTTAACGTCGCCCTCTAGTGGTTTCAATTGATGTCATCTGGAGAGCAACCCTGTCACGATGTTCCTTAAATATAAAGGATTAATTTGACGCTCTGCTCGGCATGAATCTTTTTTTAAAACAGCTCATTGTCCATCAGTGAGTTACACTTTGAGAAAGTAAACAAAGCAGCCGCCTCTGTTTGTTTATTACCTGGTAAACTTCATAATGCTGCAACTTATTAGAGTTCATAAACTATCCAAACAGCAAGAATAAAGTTATTATTAACACGGTGTATATTTAAAATCAGCCTGTGATCGTTTTCTTGTGTTTGCCTTTGCTGACATTAATGTTAAAATACTTTAAAAACAAGGAAAACATTTAAGCAGACGAACAGAGACAGACAGTGAGAGGAAGACAGACTATTCTTCAATGAACCTTTGTTACAACAGAGTCCCTGCTGGTGACTAATGAGACACACACACACAGAGGCATTATACCCACATCTGACCTCAGCAAAACTAGTTAATGGTAACACACCAGTCAGTGAATGTGTGATGTCATACCTATAGCTCGTATCCAGGTGTTTCACTGCTGATCTGTGTGTGCATGTGTGTTTCCCTCTGTTCTATTATGACTGTAGCTTGTGTGTGTGTGTGTGTGTGTGTGTGTGTGTGTGTGGTTGTCCATGAATCGAGAGAAGAGATGAGGTAATTTGATTGGTCAAACAGACACCTCTCTCTCTCTCTCGCTCTCTCTCTCATATTCAGTACAGACATGAGATCAATCTTCCCATACAACTCTTATCTTCTATTTTATTTCCCAAAATGTTGAACTATTCCTTGAACTCCAGAATCACTAATTCCCTGACTTCATTCTGTGTCTTGAACAAAGTGCCTTTGGTGTCTGAGACATATCCTGAGGTGTAACAAATGGACAAGCACAGTACGGTGCAAAACAAACCCACCACGAGGCTACCGGTCATCTAAGAGAACAATGACAATGTTTTAGTGTGTGTGTATAAATCTAGGGACATAGTGCATCTTGGGACAATTTCCTTTGGCCTCATCTCTCTATTTTGGTTTTTCCTCTCTCTTTTCTCCGCCCAGCTTTCTTCTCCTCCCACCTCTTTTCTCTCCGTGTCTGTATGACAAAGCCCAACAATTACTTCTTTCTCCGTCTCCTTGTGACTCACTGCAATGTAATTACACTGACACAAACATGACACACAGAGAGGGTGAGGGGCAACTTATAACAATGTGTGGTTGTAATTGTTCTTCTCTAGTCTACAGTTCAGTCACTGCTTTGCAAAAACTGAGGGAGAACAAGAGAGGTCATTAGTTTGTCTTGTGGTTTTGGTTGAGTCAAGAAGTCAGTCTCACACACACACACACACACACACACACAAAAGTAACGTGGTACACACACACTCTAGAGGGAATCGCTGTGCTCCAGTTCCATTCATCACTAGTTGACATGCCGCACCACTGACCTGCATGACCGAAGGTAGCTCGCTCTAAGTGTGTGTGTGTGTGTGTGTCCTTGTGTGTTGCATGCCCAAGTTGGGACAAGTCATTAACTACCATGTCATTTCCTGCCATTGTAGCAAATTTCAGTGCACACAGTACAGAATGCGTCGCTGCACAGCGGTCCATCTACGCACAGCGATAAACTAAAACAGCTCTGTTTGGACAAGCTCTGAAACCGTGTTAATTAGGGGTGTAACGGTACGCGTATTCGTATTGAACCGTTCGGTACGAGGCTCACGGTTCGGTACGCATGACGAACCGAATACGTTTGAATAAAAATAAAAAAAATAAAAAGATTACATTTTTTTTTTTAAACCTTTATTTAACCAGGTAGTCCCATTGAGATTAAAAATCTCTTTTGCAAGATGTAAGTAACAATAAAAGATGTAAGCAAGATGTAAGTAACAATACTACATCACATTAAGGAGCAGTTTTTGTTTTTTATGCTTATGTGTTGCTAAGAAGACACCCCAGAAGATGGGTCACTCAGGTATAGTTCCATCATTGTTCAAAGTCAAAGAATAACTTTATGATGTTAGCTGTAATGAATAAATATATTTTAAAATCAAGTACATTTCTCTGCATTTATAGCTTTCTACTGTACCGAAACGTACCGAACCGTGGCTCCACTGTATCGTACCGAACCCAACCGTGCATTTTGTGAACCGTTACACCCCTAGTGTTAATATATTGTCTTCCATTAAACGCATGCATGTTTTAACAGCAGCTGCAGGAGAGATGATAGACGGTCTACAGTACAAAGCTGCTTGGACAGACGGACATACGATTGCAACGAATCCAACAACTCACACACACTCATTAAATTACTGTTTTAAGGATTCAACCCCTACAGATTATAAGAATAATTAGGGATGGATCTGGTTTGTTGGGACCAAACTAAATCCCATCAATAAACTGAAGACGGCGCACACACAATGACACACATAACTGCACATGGTAAGCGTCCACCATCCGGGTATTATTGTCTTACTGTAAAATTCCACCTTAATTAACACAAATGCAACCGCACAAACACACACATTACCAAACCTCGTTATGATCACAGAGATATTTTCAACTGACAAAACCCAAGACAGTGTTCGCTCGTGTTATCTTCTGGTAAACACGGTCATTATCACGGCACAGGCACATAAACAAACATGAACACAGACACACACACACACATACCAACACACACACAAACACCCACAGAGACGTCTGAACAGTGCTGCTGCTGCTGCTGAGAGGAAGAAGGCGTTTTCCTTTCAGCCCCCGAGGGACGCAGCATGCTTTAGGACAGGCATGTCCAAAGTCCGGCCCGCGGGCCAATCACGGCCCGAGGTCAGATTTTATACGGCCCGCGCCTTCTGTCTTAAAATGCATTATTTATGGCCCGCCAGCACAGTCAAAACGGAATGAATAAATCATACAAATTCAACATGCAATTCCTATTTTTACCTCATGGTGGCAGCACCACTCTGTAACTGTCTGGCTGTTTGAAATTGGCTCTGACCCTTGAACTGTCATGGCTACGGCAAGTAAAAAAAGGAAAGTCGATAATGAGGGCCGCCGCTTCCAGGAGAGGTGGAGATCGCAATATTTTTTTCACCGAAAACCGAAACAACTGTGTCTCCCTAATTTGTCATGAGACTGTTGCCTTGTTTAAGGAATATAATGTAAAGAGACACTACGAGACCAAACGTGCTAATGCTACAACAAGCTATCAGAGAGCGTCTGTGCTAGAAAAGTGAAGCAACTCCAAGATAACTTGGCCACACAGCAGCGGTCCCTTTCACATGAAAACATCATCAAAGTAAGCTGCGGAGTGGCCGTGGTAATTGCTAAACATGACAAACCTTTTACGGAATGTGAGGTTATCAAAGACTGTGTTATGAAAATAGCAGAAAACATTTCCCCCGAGAAGAAGACAGAGTTTGCTAATGTTTGCCTGGCTCGTAACACTGAAGAGCTATCATCAGATACGAAGAGACAACTTGCTTTTTTTCGTGAGCCTGTTTCATGTGTGTTGAATTTAAATGTTAGACAACTTTTCATCACCCTCACTAAGTCATATTTAAGATTGTCTTGAGGTGAGAATATTGATCGGTTCCTATGTAATTAGCTTTTAGATGGCTTGTTCTTTGTTATCTGACTTTCAAGATGTGAAAGAAAGGCAGAATAGTTGTTGAGATGTGTTCACACATGAATGCTTACATTTGGTTACATTGCTATTTGCTGTCATTGAAAATAAAATGATAAAATAACAATGTATGTATAGGCTACTTGTATTGTTTAAAATAATGTCAGCAGGGACTGTTGGCCCTTGGGCATTTTCACATTATCAAATTTGGCCCTCTTTGAAAAAAGTTTGGACACCCCTGCTTTAGGATGTACAGTAAGTGTTCTGTGTGTGTGTGTGTGTGGGGGGGGGGGCTTCCTGAATGCAACCAATCTAGAAGCTACGGGAATGGACGTTCATTCAGCCTCCTGTCTCCAAAACACACACATACACACACACACACACTCCTTTTCCTCCAAAGCTGAAACCACATGCAAGAGGATGCAGGGGAATACGCTCCACGGAAGACACAGTGGAAGATACATACATTCACAGCCAGCATGAACACACACACACACACAAAGTTACAGGTGCAAAACAAAGTTCACCATTTGCTCCATTCAACTGATTATTCATCATTTTTATTTCCTTCGTCAGATGAGTTTGTAAATGGTTCATATATATGCGCGAGGTGTGAGAAAACAGTTTTGCCCTCCACAGAGCTGTAAGTGCACGCACACACACACAGCAGGTATGAAGCAGCCGATTGTCGGGTTAAATAAATGTTTGCTCGGAAAACAGCAAACAACTTCTTAAATATAATTTAAGAACAAATATTCAGACTGAAAACTCAAGAAGAGAGTTGTTGTCGGGACGAATAATTTCATTTGGTTTCATGAATTCCTCATGACACGCATATTAAGGAGACACATAATCGTATTCAGGACCGACATACCTCCACACACACACACTCACACAAACACACACACACAGACACACACAGCATGTGTCTGCAGCGATTGCTAATATCACTAGTTGGAGTCATTATGAGTCACAACACATACTGTGATCTACAGACACCAGACTGTTGGCTTTGTAGTGTTCCCCTCTTTGTCTTTCTCTACGGTTGTTCTGTCTTCATCTGCTCATCCATTGGACAGAACGAACTTGAGTAGAATATATACACACACACACACACACACACACACACAGTAGAATATATAGTTGATGAAAAGTAACGTGGTACCAAAGCAGAGCGAAAGAAAAATAGAAAACAGACGACAAACAGTGGTTTTCTGCTTACATCTGCTGCCATGTAAATGAATGCTCCTGTAAGATCTCTGAGTGTAGTCAAGTGTTTCTATAAATAGAGGCCTCCTGCACTGCTCTACAATTTACACACACACACACACACACACACACACACACACACAGAGAGACACCACTACCATGCCTGTATTAGCCTGCTGTAGACCAGCCAAAGGTGGAGGTATTTACTCTCTGTGAAGCGCATTAAGTTCTTCCTTCCAACTTACTGACATCCATCACAAAAGCCTCAATTGAACATTTCAAAATAAGAAAACACTAAAAAGTAAAGTAGAGGGTCCATATGAAGGCATTTCCCAAAGATGATTCATGTCACAAATTGAAGCAGAACTACACGCTTTCGTGCTTTGTTTCTCGCAGTAATGACATGTTCCTGCCCCAGATAAAAAGATTACGCTGCATCCATTTTGGTCCTATGAGGCCAAATTAGTCGACTGTGGTTGTAGTTCACCGCAGCGTTCAGACAAAAACATGGACGGGACGAGTTTCAATGATATCAGACAAACTTCATATCTATTCTAATGCACTTAAAAGGCTGTTTGCTATCGTTCGTATGGATTAATAAAAAGGGGATCAGTAAGTTCTCACTATCTACAAAAATGTACCATCAAAGATCGCTGACAGAAGCAGTTCTGCATGTGTTGTGGCACTCGGTCACGGCAAGTGAGCTGAATGAATGAATGAATGAATGCTGCTGCAGTGGAGCTAAACACTCATCAAGTGGATAAGCTCATTAACGGTGTGAGCCTTGTTTGCTCATTAAGAAATACCATCTCAGACCTGTAGCAAGCTCTGCGGATGTAATTTACAATCAATGACATTTAGATTGATGGTTTAAAGGCGAAACGATTTAGCAGCGTTTTGAACACGCATTTAGGACAAATCATTAAAACTCTGGCTCGTAGTGGAGGAAGCAGTCTCTGCAGGACGTCATCCTGGGACAGATTTTCTTCTCAGAATTAAAAAAAAATAGCTATTCAGATGTACAATGCGTTTACATTTTACCTACAATGTACCAAACTGTGACTGCAATGCATCCACAACCCAAACCACGACCCTGAAGGAACTTTGCATCCCCCACACTAACAGTCCTGGATCCCAGCGGTAAACTAAACGCCGCTTTAGGTTCAGTTTGTCCACGGAATTGCAAATATAAGTGTGCAAAACAGCGCTCCTATTAGTACACTGTAGGTCTGAGGCCTCAGTAGCCTCAGGATACTGCAACTCATTTGCATTTTCTTGCATCTTGAATATGAAGTGGAGGCAAATCAGGCTCCAGCAATCTTTCACCGTTTGGGAAAGCGCAGAAACACAGAGCAGCATGTTTGTGAGATGGTTCACTTAAACTTTGTCGTGTCTTATATCCCTTTGATCATTGTGTTCTGTGAGAGATTAGATATAGAATGTTAGGGAACTTTAAGGTTCTCAAGAATAAGAATGAACGACAGCAGCAGTCTGTTTGTGTTAGCAGAGGCCTAAAACACGTGTTTCCCATGGATTCGATTAGTGGATTCATTGTTTCCTCGATGAAATGTGAAAAATGTCATCACATGTTCTGGGAACCCTGGCTGACGACGTCTTCAAATATCTTTGTTTTCTCTGAGCAACAGCCCCAAAACCACAAATATATGTTATAACAATATGATTTATGCAACATTAAGCTGAGAAAAGCAGCAAAATCATCACATTTCAGAAGTCAGAATCAGTCAATATTTGCCATTTCAGACGACCGACCACCTGAAACAATGGAGTGTTGCAGATCACTACGAACAAATTCATATTTTGGCTAATTATTTCAGATCTGAAGTGCAGGATTACAGTTGTGGATGAATATAAATAACTTATACAACATTAATATGCACCTGATTAACCAAATAATAACAGCAACATGAGAGGGAGTCTCATCATATCACACACCTTATTAACACAGTTATGTAGCCTTAAATAACTGGGCCAATAGATTAGCTTTATGGAAGTATTCAGAGCACATAAGTGGCCCATTGAGGTAGAATGGAAGAGTTCAGTTTGTTTGGGGGGGGGGGGGGGTCAAGGTAACCAAACAGCCTTGAAGTCTGGACTCAGGGAACACAAAAAATTCCTTGAAACAGATGTTTAATTTAGGAGCTACATGTAGGTTCATCCGCTACGAGCACATACTTGCACATAAATTGGAGTTAATATTTCTCCACGTTCATTCCGTGTTAATGTGGAGACGAGTTTTGGTGGCAGTCGGTCACTCTTCAACTGCTTCAAGTCACTAAAAAGCTGAACTACGTCCTAGTTAAGTTGCTGTAAAGCGAAGCTCATTTATTGGTTATTTCCCAAATGAGAATGGTTTGAAAACTGGGGAAAGGAAACAGCAAAGTTACCGTTAACGCCAGCCAGGGCGAGCGTTGAACAAACCGCATCCCATACTTTCTTTTAGCTTTTGAAATAATCCCCAAAACACACAATATCACTCACGTTGACTTGTTCCAGGGACGTCCGACAGGCTTGTGTTTCTTTACCGGCGGGGGAAGCTGCTAACAGTCGGAGAAGAGTCCGTTATTTTAGCTGTGGAGCTAAGGGGTAGATATAGTTACTGCTTTTTTTCGCTCATGCCTATCTCCCCCTTCTCCCTCTCCCGTCGCCTGTTCCTGCTTCCCCTCTCCACATCCAGCATTCCAATATGGCCGCTGCTGGGAGCGACACACACACACACACAGAGAGAGAGAGAGAGAGAGAGAGAGAGAGAGAGAGAGAGAGAGAGAGAGAGCAAACTACTCCCTCAGAGGAAAGCCCTGCCTCAGGCACAGCACACAACAGCCCATGAATGAATGAAAGAATGTGTAGGTAGGACCTACTTTACATGTTCAAACTGTAGTAAGAGCAGAAGTAACAGAAAAGTTATGCATGCAAACTCTCACTAAAGTTAAATAAAAGTATAAGCATCAATACATCCTTACAGTACCGAAAACATTATACAGGATAGCCTCTTTCAGAATAATGCACAGCGCATTTACATGATTGTATTGTAGTTATTGATGCGTTCATGTGTACATCGCTGCAGCTCTGTGCACAGGTACTAAGACGACACCTCGTGGCCACTACCTGTTACTGCAGCGGCAGTGTTTCCACAGACCTCGACCCACATCATCGGTTATAACTCTTTATTCTGCTTTGTGCATGAAGGAGACATCCGATCACCAAGGCACATTACAGCATAGCAAGGCAAGTGTTCAGTTTGCTGAGCTGCGATCGTTGTCATTTTTAACTGTGATGGCACATCTGTTTCAGAGCTATGAGACCAGTGACGTTACTGGATGACACACGGGGCTTCAGATGAGGTGAAAACTGTGCCACTGATGTGTTTAATGTTATTGTATTCACGGACAATCTCAAAATAAAGTTCCTCATCAAATGAACCTCCATTCTTGTTATATTTATTCCATATTATTTACACTGAAAATGAAAGAGATGTCTCCTTTAAAGAGAAAAAAAACATTTGTGTAACTTTTTCTGCATTCTAAGGTTTCTCCATCCATCTCATCACCTCCCTTTGTAGCTGCAAGGGTCACTATGCCACCTTTGCTACTCTCAAAATGGCTTCTTGTTTTAAAGTTTAGAGTCTATCTCTATAAAATGCAGTAATTGACAGGTCAGTGACACAAGAATGGAACAAGAGGCAGAACTGGCAAAGCAGCAGAGGAGAGATCTGTTGTGCAGGATTCAAAGTTCTTTAGTCTGAGTTAAAGCACATTAGAACCCAGGTGATAGACGAGGCTTCTTTAGGCGGGCTGGATCTCATGTGTCGGCTGGCAGTGGGTCTTTGAGTGCTTAGGGTTGTAGAGAACACGGTTAAGTGTCAAAGTCCCAAATATAACAGCTACTTCTTCTAACTTCTTCCTGCTATCTTCTTTAAAAGGTTGCAGTGTTTGGTTGGCTGGAACAGCAAACCCCTCTCATCTTCATACATCTTGATTCTTTCGTTCAAACTTATTTAAAAAAATGAATACTAGTTCATTTGCAATGTATATTTAATTCTTCCCGATTTGAAAGTTGGGCTACCTCAGCTGCAGAACAGAACCGATTAAACAGTTTGACGAATAAAACCCAATCAGTTGCATTACAATAAATTAAACAATTACACAACAGGTACACAACCTTGTTGTCATGACATGTGAGGTACACAAACACTACAATAGACTACATATGCATAATAAATCATTAAACTTATTTAGAGTTTATTAACAAGTTTCTCGAACCGAGCCAGATGGCGCTCCGCTCACTTTGTAGCGGCACTTTGCGTCTCCTGCCACTGCCTCTCCGTCCCTCTCCTCATCCCTCTCCTCGTCCCTCTCCTCCTCTCCTCGTTCCTCTCCTCGTCCCTCTCCTCCTCTCCTCGTCCCTCTCCTCCTCTCCTCGTCCCTCTCCTCCTCTCCTCGTTCCTCTCCTCCTCTCCTCGTCCCTCTCCTCCTCTCCTCGTCCCGCTCTTCCTCTCCTCGTCCCTCTCCTCCTCTCCTCGTTCCTCTCCTCCTCTCCTCGTCCCTCTCCTCCTCTCCTCGTCCATCTCCTCCTCTCCTCGTCCCTCTCTTCCTCTCCTCGTCCCTCTCTTCCTCTCCTCGTCCCGCTCCTCCTCTCCTCGTCCCTCTCCTCCTCTCCTCGTCCCTCTCCTCCTCTCCTCGTTCCTCTCCTCCTCTCCTCGTCCCTCTCCTCCTCTCCTCGTCCCTCTCTTCCTCTCCTCGTCCCTCTCCTCCTCTCCTCGTTCCTCTCCTCCTCTCCTCGTCCCTCTCCTCCTCTCCTCGTTCCTCTCCTCCTCTCCTCGTCCCTCTCCTCCTCTCCTCGTCCCTCTCTTCCTCTCCTCGTCCCTCTCCTCCTCTCCTCGTCCCTCTCCTCCTCTCCTCGTCCCTCTCCTCCTCTCCTCATCCCTCTCCTCCTCTCCTCGTTCCTCTCCTCCTCTCCTCGTCCCTCTGCTCCTCTCCTCGTCCCTCTCCTCCTCTCCTCGTCCCTCTCCTCCTCTCCTCGTTCCTCTCCTCGTCCCTCTCCTCCTCTCCTCGTCCCTCTCCTCCTCTCCTCGTCCCTCTCCTCCTCTCCTCGTTCCTCTCCTCCTCTCCTCGTCCCTCTCCTCCTCTCCTCGTCCCGCTCTTCCTCTCCTCGTCCCTCTCCTCCTCTCCTCGTTCCTCTCCTCCTCTCCTCATCCCTCTCCTCCTCTCCTCGTTCCTCTCCTCCTCTCCTCGTTCCTCTCCTCATCCCTCTCCTCCTCTCCTCGTCCCTCTCCTCCTCTCCTCGTCCCTCTCCGCCTGCTCTTTCAGGAAGTCCAGGAGAGCCTCTCTGTCCCTGGGCCTCTTCCTGTGTTGCTGGCTAGCCCGGGCTTCTTCCTCAGAAGGGGTCAGAGGTCGGTGTACTGACTGTGCCACCTGTAGTAGATGTCAGGTTCGCTGCAACAACCAGGGGCGGGCTAATTGAGTGCTGCCCCTGGAGTGCAGCGTCCATTACACTGTACCACTGCCAGGTGGCAGCAGTGCCACTACCGGCCTACTACCAGCATTAGTAGCATTCTTTCATTCTCATCACATGTTTGTGTGGTAGTTTTGGGGCAGGTTCTCTCCTTTACATACACATATTTAGTTTAAAAGACAAATACAAAGTAAAACATTCATTCTAACAACCAAAATATGAAACAATTATAAACAATTGTAAAGAGAAAACATCACAGCTACTTAATGGCTTGTATTTGTGTAACAATAAAGCAGGCTGCATTGATTTATCTGGTAATATGTTATTGTTTCATAAAAATCGCATAAATGTATTTTTTTAATTGATGTCTTTTCATGTAGCAGTAGACAGAACTCACACTAGATGGCGCCGAGGTACTCTTTAGCCAGATCCCGGAAGTGTGTAAGAAAAAAAAAAAAATTATTTTGAAAAGTGGGAAGTCCTGAAAGTGGCGCTGCCAGTGGTTTTAGTTTGACAGACAGCGGTGAACCACACTGCAACAGTTCGAGACGGTGCTGTAGCGTTTAGACTTGTTCACAGATTAATGACAGCAACCTGCAGCTGCCGTCTTGTGCGCGTGACTTCACCGTGTGTCCAGTGGAAATGATCGAGAAGAGTTAAGGTCAGTCTTTGATTCTCACGTTGCTGTGTTAAGAGTCTTGCTCAACTGATAAGTCAGTTTCATTACCCATTGACAGTCTTCACGGTATTGCCATGCTCCTATTGCTGTCTGTGTGTTTACATTAACGTCACTGCTGGTGAGGTGACAGACGTCTTACATATCTACGGTAGAATTAACGTGATCATAACTGTTATGCGTTATTAAAATAAAAGGCTTTTTTTTTTTTTGCTTCCAAGTGTTCCCAAGGGAGGAAAGAAAAAGCAGTAAAAGATTTTCGAGACTGTCTTGGTAATATATGCCTCAGTCATTTCCTACTGCATGCAAAGGTGTCCACTGGCTCATGTCATGAATGATGAGCTCAAGTTTTCTCACAAACCAGCCACAACCTTGTAAATGTTGTCTGGTTCCCATTAAAGGGACATGTCACCCATTTCATGAGCTCACCCTCTTCCTGTGTCCCAGAACAGCTCTTGTGAACATGCACTGCTCTATTTGTGATTTTCACTGGGATGTGAAGTCAGAGGAAGGAGCATATATGGTCCAGTTTAAGTTCAAACGCTAGTGTCTGTTAACAGGTTTCAACATCATTGACCTCATTGACCATCATTGCCGTCCATGGGACTGTGCCAATTTCCAATTTTAAAAACTCCATCTGATTATAAATTTCGAAAAAGTTGTTGCAAGTTTACAAACACTGGCTGATCTGTCCTGCAGACCTGAAATCACTACTTTTAAAGCTGGAGTAGGCAGGTTCTTTTTGCATTATAGGAGAAAATCCACAACAACCTTTCAGCTTATTCTAAGTCAAGTGGTACCCCAGGGTAGGCAGATTTCTGGAAAAGACAATTAATAAATCAAATAAAATGCCAGAATAAAAAAAACCAGCCCTCATCCTGCAGCTCCCCTCGCACCAGTAGCTATGTTGCAGTGAAGGCAGCTGTTTGCAACGGTGGAATAGCAACTTCTTCCGCAGGATATTCTGCCTTTTAATCAGGCTTTCACCAGAAGGATGTGCACGTTCATCTGCATTTTGCAGAGCAGCCAATAGGAACCTCCCGTCTCTGAAACGACCCAGTGATTGGTCAAAGTCTCCCAAGCCTGAAACACAGACACAAGAGGAGGTGCAGTGGTCTAGTTTTCTCCCAGACCACTTGAATTCCAATAAGCTGTGAGGTTATTTTGGGGTTTTTGCTCTATGATGCCAACAAATAAACGGCCTACTTCAGCTTCAACCACTTCCATTATGGAAGCGGCCCTCTTCCTCCATACCTCTTTTCAGTTCTATAAAAAAAAAAAAACCTGCTTACCAGCAACTGCTTGGTGAAATTGTTGTCGGGCGCATCAATGTAGCTTCCTCTCTAAAATATATGCAGACAAACGTGTTAGTTAAAGCTCCTGGACAGCCTCTGCATGGAGGCTATCTCCTCAGTCTCACATGCTTGGCATCTGCCTTTTATTGTGTGTGTGTGTGTGTGTGTGTGTGTGTGTGTGTGTGTGTGTGTGTGTGTGTGTGTGTGTGTGTGTGTGTGTGTGTGTGTGTGTGTGTGTGTGTGTGTGTGTGTGTGTGTGTGTGTGTGTGTGTGTGTGTGTGTGTGTGTGTGTGTGTGTGTGTGTGCTCGCGCAACAGACTGTCCTGCCAGTTGATCTGTGTGAGATAGTTCTAAAACTGCTATGACGGTAGACATAGATTGAGTTTATGAGAAGTGTAACTGTACACGCACTCCTACCCCCACAAGGTTTCCAAAATTAGGGTTTTTCAGGGAATAAATGACTTAACTTTGTGTGTGTGTGTTTCCGTGACACAGCAGGGTTGTTAGTCAGAGGCCGGAATGGCCCAAAGGCTGAGAAAGAGAGAAAGAAAGCAAACAAACGTGTCGAAGGTGAAGAAAGAAAAGCTAGTCACAACAGAAAAGAGGACAAAACGAGAGAACAAGTACGGCATGAAGGAGGAGGTGAAAAGTAGATAAAGAGCAAAGCAGGGGGGTGATATGAGAGAAGGTTAGGGAGACGAGAGGAGGATAAATGAAACGCATGAAAGAGTAACAGAGTGCAGTTTTGTCTCTCGAGCCAACTAATGGAAGTCATACATTGTAGTTGTGCCTTAAGCAGATCGGTAGCTTAAGTACGGACTTAAAGGGCCGATGATACCCAAACAGGTCTTTGTGTACCGTAACGGTGTATTTTTGTCATCGGGTGCGTGGGAAGTAGCTCAACCAATTTCAAAAAGATTGCATGTTGTGTTTCGGAGGAGAATACACACAAAAGGGCACAGAGGTTTCCTTATATATGCCATTTAAAACCTCTGCACTAACCCTCCACATATTCATTTTAGATACCGCTATGTGTAGTTCCATCTCATCTAAAGGGCGCTGTGCTCAGCTGACATCTCTTTGATGGTTAATTCTAGCGTGTTTTCAGAAGGATATTAACTTGAGTTAACTTTGAAAAAGATGGGCAGAAATAGAGATATAAGAAAGAAGGAGAGTTAACTCATCATATAACGTATACTGGTTTAAAGTATTTCCAAAAGGATATATTTGGAAGTCAGCAGATGTTGTTTCAGGTAGAGTTCGTTGTAGTAACTTGGTTTTCCCTTCTTTGATTCTGATTCTGATGACGAATCTGGTTTACTGCACCAGTGACCAAACCCGAACATCTGTTTGTTTGGGTGAGTTAGATGTTTAGTACGTCTTTGTGTCTGAGTGCGTATGTGTGTCAGTACACATCTGGAGGAAGTGTGTGGGTGAGTGATCTGCTGGTTTTTCATTTTAGCTGGGGCTGTATTTTGCACATTAGATTGATCAAGCTGTAGTTTTGTCATTGGGAAAACTCAAATGAGATCAGCGTCTGGTTTGGGAATGTTTTGTGAGTCATGGCCAAAATATGAAACCTTTGAACCATCACCACAGCGCCTTATTCTGCCATCTGCCGTCATTGATGTTGTCCGATTTTTACCAGTGGTTCTTTGTAAATACAGTAAGAGTTGGCGATGCATATCAAATCTTTTAGCGCAGTATGTGTAATTTTTATATAAACACATTTATTTGATGATGATATGATCTTATCTAAATGCACTGTGTGTGTGCGTGTGTGTTTCTGGCAGTGTGTGTGTGTGTGTGTGTGTGATGGCAGAGCTCCCGTCTGGACTGCTGGAGGCATGTGTTGTGATCGGAGCGCCCAGTGATAAGCTTCGAGATATATACCAGGTATGTACACGCAAAACACAAAGACAGATGGAAAACAACTGTTAAAAATAAAAAAAAGTACGCAAACAAACAGATGCGGGCAGCATTCACACCTCGCATGCTTCTTGTATCAACATCGACTCACAAGAGTGGCGACTACTGCGATCAGATTACTGTTGAACGGCCCGTTTGCACCTGGGCGGTTAATCTCCAGGTGTGAACAGAAAGAGCATGTTCACGACAGGTGTGCATAGTATCTAACACACACACACACTAGCGGTAAATGATGAATTAAGGATTGAGATATACCATAAGTAGGATTAAGTTTAAGTGTAGTCAAGGATACTGGAAACACTTGAGATAAATAGAGGATACATTCACTTGAGATAAATAAACTACTTCTACTTCTACTTGTGTGTTCATATTGCTCACAGCTAAACATTTCATCTGAAATAGTGAGTTAATGACACAGCTTACAAAGCAATTTATGAAGACATTAGGACATATTTTGTGCTGGGTGTTGATGTCTGTGTCTTATTGGTTGCCAAACTTATAACCTTGAATATTTATAACTGTGCCATAGTTTCATCTGCAGAGTAAGTTAGATGAAATCCCTGTGCTGGAAGCAGAGGTACTGCAGGTCCACGCCCCGCCATTTGTTTCCAAGGAGTCCAACTCCAGCCAGTTGATTGGACCGGCTTTCAGTCGTGTCCAGAGGAGGAGGAGCTTTATCAAAAAGGTAAACAAAAGGACAATTCATATGTCAATGGTCAATTTGAAACAGTTAACATGTGGATAAAGGATTGGGCGTTTCAGATCACATTTAGCAGGCGTCTTTGTTGATCACTTTCGGAAATAATCGCCATATTTGTTGTTTTTCTGATCGTTTTCAGAAGAGGCGAGATCGTGCTGCAGAGGTGTTGCCTAACGGAGAAACAAGCAATTGTGCTGAAGCGTCCTCGGCAACAGAGGACATCAGTGTTCCAAAGGATCTGGACCTCATCGCCTTGCCACAGCTCTGCTTCCCTGGTACCGTGTGTTTCCTCTGTGACAAACTTAACACTTCCATGTTTTGAATTGAGTAACACAATGGTGCAAAATCGATTTGTTCTGTAGATACAACAGTTTGTTGTGTTTCCTCCGTAAATCCAATATATTTTTTTGTCAGTGGCCATCTCGAGCAACGAGTTTTTACTTTTGCCTAGTGTGCTGTGCTTACGTCTTCAGTGCATGGCATTACATGTCCAAACCTTGATTTCTACTGATCTAACCAGACAATGTCATGAGGTGACTGATCTTGCACTGTGGTTACTGCCGTCATAGATCACCATCATGGATTGCTATCTCACTAGAAGTCCGCAATGTAGATTACGCACCAAAACCACCCACTGGCATGCAGACTTGCACTGCCTTCTTACCCTTTAGCGATATGTCTTTTATTATCGTGACAAAAATCAGAGTTTCCCAGTCGTTATTGCGACTTGGATGTTGATAACTTGGAAGGAGGCCTCAGGCTTGGTCGGTCCAAGGGTCTCTGGGAACAGCAGACGGGTACCAGAACAGCTGCAGCTAAGCAAAAGCCCGGGTGTGGTTTGTGGAGACTATGGAGAAGTACTTTTTGTTGACCGTAAGGAAGTTCTGGCGCGCTTAGAAAGGGAAAGCAGGACTTGCTCAGGCTGTGTTTAACAGGGGAGGAGAACTGAGGACCCGGACTTGGGATATTGTTGAGAGTTGGAAAAAGCACTTTGAGTAACTCCTGAACCTGACCAACACGTCCACTCCTCTACATCCCTGGCAGAAGTCCCTGAGGTAGTCAAAAAGCTTCTCGGCAACGGGGACGAGATTCGCCCAGAGATGCTGAAGGCTCTGGACATTGTTTGGCTGTCGATTTACCAGCGTTCTAACCCTCTCCTATGGTTTTGAGCTTTGGGCATTGACTGAAAGAATGCGATCGCGTCCGAAATGAGCTTCCTCCATAAGGGGGCTGGGCTCAGCCTTAGAGACATGGTAATGACCTCAGATATCCGTAGGGAACTTGGAGTAGAGCGGCTACTCCCTAAGGGGCCAGCTGAGGTGGTTTGGGCATCTAATCAGTACGCCTCCGACGTATGGATGGATGGATGGATGTTTATGTGAATTTAACTCCTATATGACATTAACGTGGCATACAGTTCAACACTGCTTAGAGACGTCTTGGTTTTCCTTTGGATAGGTGGTCTTCAGTTAGCCAATGAGCAGAAAGAAGACAGTTATCACTTCCTGGTATTTACCGACCTGTTTGGGAACCGAACCCATGGAGTTGTCGTGCAGTACTACAGAGCTATACAGGTACAAACACACACACACACACTCTCACTCAAACAGAGAAACATGTTGAATCCAATGAATGTATACAGTTGTTTCTCATTGGCTGTCTACCCTGTCAGTCCTGTCAGGAAGATGCTGTCCAGAATGGCCACAGGTGGAATTCGTCAAAGTCCCGCCTCTTTACACCTTTTGCTGTGTGTGTCATCTCCAAGTTCCCTTATTACAATGCTCTGAAGGACTGCCTGTCATGGTAATAATTTATATTAAACACATGGAGCTGATGGATAGCCTGACTGTGGTTAAGATGATTTGATGACATGTTAAAACTGTCTTGACTCTTCTTCCCCCGACTCGATTCTCAGTCTCCTGGTCCTGTTGCGGCCTACGAGACAAGCTGACTTTGAGGAGACCATAAAGGAATTTTCAGCCAAGCTGTCCCTGGTCCCTTTACCACCACCTGGACAGCTACATGTGGTCAGAAAACACTTTCTCTCTCTCTCTCTCTCTCTCTCTCTCTCTCTCTCTCTCTCTCTCTCTCTCTCTCTCTCGCTCTCGCTCTCGCTCTCGCTCTCTCTCTCTGTTGAGATATCTCTCACAAAGTTTCTCTCGCCCTCGCTTTATCTGTATTTGTCTCTCTATGTGACCAGTTTCAATTGCTAGATCTTAACACGTGTGTGTTTCTGTGTGTTAGTCCTTCAACCTGCGGCCCATCCACGTGGTTCTTCCGTCAAGGCAGGATCAGGACAGTCCCATTATCGACATCGACCTGCATCTTCCTTTCCTCTGTTTCACGCACACGACACTGCTCCAGGTAACGCAGCACACAGAGACTGCTCACACACAGGAAGGAGTCTGAAAGTGATGTAAAATATATGTATTTAGTCATACAAAGGTACTTTTACTCTGTTTATGGATATTTCTCTTGAGAAACAAGAGGTAAAGTGAGGTATAGTACATCGTAACACCACGAGGCCCGTCTCTCTCTACAGGTGCTGTCCTGCCTGCTTCAAGAGCAGAGGCTGGTCTTCTTCTCTGCTAACTGGGCCAGGCTCACTCTGGTCGCAGAGAGTTTGCTTTTGTACCTGCAGGTCAGTGGAGGAGGAGCGTTGTGTCTTACAATTGCAGTGTTTGATTTTTTTACTTTGAAGAGACATCGTCTTAACTTCCTGCAGCTTCCCCTTCTCCACCTTTTCATCTGTCGCCTGTTCCTCTGACATCTCTTCCAGCCTCTGTCCTGGCAGCAGCCTTATGTTCCTGTCCTGGCGAGAGGAATGCTGGACTTCCTCATGGCTCCCACAGCCTTCCTGATGGGCTGTCACATCAGTCATTTTGAAGAGGTCGCCGCAGTGAGTCCCGTTCACTGTCTGCAAACTTTCTTATCAGCATCAAGGTGTCCGGTCTTGTCTTTCTGACCTTTCATGCCCAAGATGATGGGTGGATTTTGGCTTCGGTTGACATCAAGTTAATGTCTAAACTGTTGCTCCTCCCTATGCTGGAGAAGACATATTGTTCTTTATTGAATGGAAAGAATTTTTCCAGAACCAGTGGAATTAATGGATATATACACAGTGCTTTAACTCTGCCCTATAATGTCTTGACTATTCCCCAGAAAGGGCAAGGCTCTTGGCAGTATAGTTCACATCAGGTTTATCACGAGTATTATTAAAACTGCTTGCGTGGAATTCAACTGACCGGCCTTTTTGAAATTGTCTCGTTTGAGCTCGCATACAGTATTTAACAATAGCTGATTCTCCACTGCGTTCATCTTTATTCAGTGTCTTACAGAAGCTTAGTTCACATATTTAACAGTAGCTGCCTGTTAGTCCAACACAGCAGGGCACAGTCAGACTGTGTTGTAATGAATTGTACCCATTGTACCTACAACGTGTGTGCGTGTGCGTGTGCGTGCGTGTGTGTGCGTGTGTGTTTTTTTGTATAGGAGACAGAGGAGCTAATTCTGGTGAATGTTGATGATGGCATCATTCAGTCGTCATGGTCTGAAACCATTGACCTACCTCTGGCTGCAGCCGAGAGCTTTATGGCAAGGTAACACAGTTTACGACAGACAAGTCCTGTGAGTGTGTTCCTGTCTAACCGATTCCTACGTGCTTGGTGTACTGTGTGTGTGTGTGTGTGTGTGTGTGCAGGGCAGAGGGTCTCCAGCTTCACTATGACTTGGAGCTGTGTCACCTTGGAGCGGGCACTGATGCCAACGCACTGCGACGCCAACGCAGAGACTGGCAGACACGCCTCAACACACAGATCCAAAACATCGCTCTGGAACTCGTGGTCAACATCTTCAGGTAACGCTCTCTGAGTGTTTCATTTACAAATAGTTGTGATTCTATGAAATGTAGTGGTCAGTAGTTACATGTTCAGATATATTCGACTCATTGCAGCCAGAATGAAACCATTTCTCTCTGTTTCGCTATGTTTTGTCTGATTGTTCCTCTTTCCATCTGTTGTTTTTTTTCTTTGTCAGGGACGTCCAGGACTTTCTAAACCATGAACACAGAGTTTTCAACAGTGAGGAGTTTCTGCGGACCAGGGAGCCAGCAGACCAGCTCTTTTACAAGACGGTACAGGCACACGTTTGTACAAACAAGACGCACACAGACACACACACACACACACACACAAACTCAAACTCTGACAATCTGTGCTGCATGTTTCTCTTTGTTGTCCCCAGGTATTAGACACGCATATCTTCCACTCATTCCTGCGAGACAGGCTGAACAGGAAACGGGACACCTTCAGCCGCATGGAGCAGAACACACGTAACCATGCACACAGGTAGGATACCTGCTAGTGTGATGTCACAGCGGAGGGACCAGGCAACTGAGGGGATAAAAGTGCCAGCGGAGTAGAAAAACATATGAGTTTGTGTCACACTTAAAACAAGTCTATTTTAAAGATCTTGTTAATACATTTTCAGGTTACACGCTGAGTGGGAATATTTAGCTTATTAATGGATAATGAAAATGATCATCCGTATGAACTAAGTGATCGAGTAATGCAGACTGTGTAGAAGACACCCTGATTTGCTTTTCGAGAACCCTTCAGGTAATAAAGACACTCATGTAGGGAACAACTGGAATGGGAGATTTGTCGATAGCCAATTAAGTAATGTAAGAATCATCTGGGTTTATTGCACAGCCAACTCCCATCAATGAACATGGGATTGCCTTTATGTCATGATAAAGATATTGACAGAGATCGCGACTAAACCTGATTAAACATCATTTCTCCTCTGCGTCTTTCTACAGGAATCGTGCGATGACGGAGTCTCCTCGGCGTCCTCTCATGTCTGATCTGTCCAGGAGTGGCTACACCAGCTACATCAGCCCTAATGACAGGCTGAGCAAGAGGCTGGGAGCCAGCCTGCCTAACCTGGAGCAACCTGCCAGTGACACCGTGACGTCCATCAGCTCCAACAGACCAGCCTCCCTCAGGAAGATGACGCTGGATGTCGGTCGGTAGTGATGGACCAAATGGATTATTGAAGAGTCAATTAAGGGTCAAACTATTTCTAATTCCCTTTGTCACCCTCCAGGGTTGAAGTCTCCTCAGAAAGCGGTGACGGTTTTCCGCCTCCCAGAGTTCCCCCCTCCGCTGGCCTATCACTACGTCCAGAACTATTACTCTGACATGGTTTCCTCGCTGGGGAAGGCTATTAACGCTACACTACCGGAAGAGTCGGCTCTGATGGCAAGGTACTGTGAGGAGACATATTCAATGTCTGAATGCTCTTTGCTCTTTTAACGAGTATTTTTTCATATGTTCTGCACTGTATTTCTGTGTGACTCACTCAGATGAATTGTTTTACTTTCTGATCCATGAACTTTAGACGGTGACTCACTACCCTTTAAAATAAAGCAAATAAAATGGTCCTGCAGGATTTGCTGATTGCAGTGTGCACTTGACTGCTTCAGCTTCTATTTGTCACTGCAAACCTCATCCAACCCGGTTTCTAAATACGGACGCTTCTCTGTCAGATTTCCTGCAGTCATTGTTTTTTTTAAGGGAAGTAGTAAACTAGAAAAACAGGTTGTACGCCATGAGTTGTGATATTTAAAAATCCATACTGTGGTGAGTGATTGTATCATGTGTGAACAGTTTAGAAATTGATTTGAGGATTGCTAAATTGTAAACCAACCAACGACGGACAACTAAATACCTCTTTATCAGACACCTCACCCAATCCATCCGGCTGTCTTTCCAGGTACCACTACCTGCGAGGTTTGGTAAACACTGTGTCCAACAGGCGTCTGGATGCACTGGAGGACTTCCAGAGTCTGTATAAGACTGACTCAGACATCTTCCCTTCTCAGATGGTTAAGTCCCTGGTTGACTCTCTGCCAGAAGGTGAAAGGTTACAGGTCAGTCCGTCACGAATGAGGACATTGTGTTGTACTCTGCTCGTCATAAATGCAGTTATCTGGATTCACTTCAGTTGATTGCATCTGATTCTGATGACCATATCGATTAGCGCTGTAATAATTAATCTCTCCGCAGGCGGACAAGCGGCCAGAACTGAAACGGCTCATCAGCCGGGTCAAGAGGGACCGGGAGCGGGAACGCGCCCGCGACGACAGCGGGCGTGAGGAAGATTCCGTGAAGCGCTTCAAGCTGCCGAAAACATACATGCAGCTGGAGGAGTTTGTGAAATGTATCCAGGAGTCCGGCATTGTAAAAGACCAAGGAACCATACATAGGCTCTTTGATGCTCTAACTGTAGGTAAGTAGTGTACTGCATGCATATGCATACATGTATGTGTGTGTTAGGTGCTATTAATGCACATTTGTGAGAGCAGCTCAGGCCTTTTTTCTGTTCTTTTTTTTATCAAACAGGCTCTCCTGAAGAACTTTTCTTACTAACCCAAGTTGCTGCCTAAACACACTCACGCTACACCCCTCCATCGCCCTCTTTCTGGGCAAACATTCATTCCTCAGGTTAATCATTACCTCACCCCTTCTTGAAGAAGGAGAGTTGGTCATGCTGGGCTGTTTGGTGTTGCAGGCGTAACCAGGGCTCCAGTGGTCATTTACTGGCCTTTAGCTGGTGGCTAATGGCAAATATGACGAGTTGCATATGGTGATGAACTGGAGAATGAGATACAGACAGAGTGTCCAGAGTGTTGGACGCCTGGTTATCAGCTCCAAAAATCCAACTGCAGACTCCTTGACTTCACTTCAACATGACTTGATGAACTCATTGTCTCCATATCTATCGGAATAACTCGTGTTTCGATCGAGGTGAGGTGTTAACAGAGATTTTGGACAGTTTGAAGTCATTGTCCTGCTGTGGTTATTTGAAGTCATAATGAAACTGAATCTAAACTTTATGCTCAGTGGTCATTACCAGATGGCTGTGGCAGATGTTGGGTGCGGGGGGGGGAGTGCACAGACTACTGTGTTTAGTCATTGTTGAAATGTACAGTGAAGACTACAACCCTCAGCTGCTCACTCTGCAGGCGAGCGGGAAGATTAGACCGCTTAGGAGGGAGTTGGCCCGGTCAGCAACCGTGTGTGTGTGTGTGTGTGTGTGAAGCTGAGCATTTCTATACACTTTCAGCTCAGTCAATCATTTCTGGGTAAATTAGGATCAGTATAAAGTTATTATTCAGTGTCACAAGTCATACAGGACACCTAATGATGAAGGCGTGTGTTTGTTTGTTGCAGGTCATCAGAAGCAAGTGGGTCCAGAGTTGTTTAGAGTCTTCTACACCATCTGGAAGGAGACTGAGGCCGAGGCACAGGAGGTCTGTGTGTAGGCTTAACTTGTACCGGACAACTTAATAAAAGGCCCAAATCTTGAATATACGGTTTTAAACTGCAGTGGCGTTCACATTCACAGTGGAGAGGTGAAGTGTGACATCGACGGAAAATCAATCGCGTTGTGCTTGTCAGCTGATCATAATTTGAAATTTGAAGCTTATTTTACGTCTGCCAACAGGCGTATATCAGGAAACATCTGGAACTGCGATGGTGTTGTTTTGCATTCGAGCTTGTAGTCGTTTAGTTCATTTAAACCTGCGGGTGAAAAGGTTTTTCCTCGACCAGCGGACAAGTCGGTGAAATCAGCTGACTGGTTGTTGTGTGATTTTCAGGTGCGCTTGCCAGCGTCCGTCTCGGAGCACATTGAGCCCAGCGAGTGTGTCTTCAAGCTGTCCTCCTCTGTCAAGACGAGCCGCGGCGTGGGGAAGATCGCCATGACTCAGCGACGGCTCGTCCTGCTGACCGGCGGACGACCGGGATACGTGGAGGTGGCACAGTACCGAGATTTAGAGGTGAGGCAAAAAAGGTCTCCAGTTTGAACTCCAGGTTCAATCGAAGCATGTTGATCCAGATCCTTTTCTCCCTCTCTGTTTTCCTCTAGGAGGTGAAAGTGTCCTCGGCTCCCTTCCTGCTCCTGAGAATCCCCAGCCTGAAGCTGCGTGTTCAGGGCAGGAAGGAGGCGTTCGAGGCCAACTTGAAAACGGAGACGGAGCTATGGAACCTGATGGTCAAAGAGATGTGGGCCGGGCGCAACATGGCTGACCAGCACAAGGTAAAGCTGTCACTGAGGGGTGTGTATGTGTGTGCCAGTATATGAGCTGTACATGTGGGGGGGTGAATCGGAAAAGAGAGGAATAATTGCACGAGAAAGAAAGATAATTTGGTGAGTTATCATGTGCCTTTATTACTCATATCTTGGCCTTATGTAGGTTTATCTATCTGTGTGTGTGTGTGTGTGTGTGTGTGTGCGTGCTAATGCCAGTCATTGTAAAGTTCACTGACCTTCGGTAGGTGTGGTTGAAATTCCCTGAGGCGTAAAGGAACACAAATACACACTTGAACAAAGAGGGTTTCCTTTGTGAAACCAGATGATGTAACTGTAGCACCTCTGTCTGTCACTCCTCTCATTTCTCTCTCTCTTTTTTTTTTCTTTTTTTTTATTCTGTCTGTCACGGTGAATAAGCCGCCGCATTATCAAGAAGTCTGGCAGCATTGCACCAAGATCTAAACCAAATAATCAAGACATCTTTATCTCTGATTTATCTCACCAAAGCCTGTTTTCATTTATTGTTTATTCCGTACCGCTATTCACACCCTAAAATCTATTTTCTAGACGTGCTTTAACATTCGTTTCTTGAATGTAGAAATTAGTTTTTGTACAATCTCATTGCTATATGCCTTTTTGTGAAGCACCGTCTACTTTTCTGCAAGGCGCTACATGTCAAGTTGTGGTGTAATTGTGAATGGATCTTTGTCTCCAGGACCCCCAGTACATGCAGCAGGCTCTGACCAACGCCTTGTTAATGGACGCAGTGGTGGGCAGCCTTCAGAGCAGTAAGGCCATCTACGCTGCTTCCAAGTTGGCTCACTTTGACCGCATCAAGATGGAAGGTGGCGATGATTATTGTTGTAGATTCTGTCCTGTTTGCTTTACTTTAACCCCCCATTTCATCAACATGGAAGGCATTATAAGCTCAGTTTGCTCCTAATGTAGGCGGTGGTTAATTGCAATTTGCAGTCAGACTGTTTGGATTTACGTTTTCCCCCATAAATAATGACTCATCAGAGGTTGTGTGGAGATTTGTATTGCTGTTTGGGGGTTTTCTGTGCACGTTTGTGCATCCACCACCTGTGAAAGGTTAGTTAACTCTCTTTAATATTGGTTTGTGTGTCTCTAGTGCCAATGATGGTCCCCAAGACAACTGCAGAGACGCTGAAGCACAAAATCAACCCCTCGCTGGAGCTCGCTGCACCTCAGGCTGTAGATGTACTTCTATACACACCAGGTAAGACCTGTAACCAGGTAATCTCCTCTGTTCTCACTGTCAGTGCGCTGACACATGTCAGGTTTCTCTCTGTGACACCAACACACGGTCACTTTGCTTTGTCATCTCTCTCTCTCTCTCTCTCTCTCACTCTCACTCGCGCCAACATAAAATGACAGACCGTCATAAAGCTGCACACAAAGTTTCTCAACCTCCGGTCTCCTTTACAGGAAAACAAAAGGAAGTCAGCTGGAAATTTAGGAATGAATAAGTTGGGAAACTCCTCATTAAGGTTAAGTTGTCATATAGACACAATTCAGCCTTTCATATTGGAGCTTTGCAATCATGTAAAAAAAAGAATAAGTCAGATAATCACGTTTCACAGACAGCAATAGTAAACATGTCAACATCAGGTGTGATGCTGTCCCTCTCTGGGAACAACGGTAGTAAACGGTAAACCTTTGGCCATGTTGTGGCTTGTAATTCTGCAGAAACACCTCTTCACTTCCCTGCACCTCCACTCCACAAGAGAGTGAAAGCAAGAAGAAGCTCACCTAGAATGTACTCGTCGTAAAAGTCGCAGTGGGTTTATTTCATGAGATCTAAAATGCTCAAATAATGCAGGGACATAAAACTAAGTGCATTTAATGTGGAAAACAAAGCTTTACAAAATAAAAGGCTCAAAGCACATGAGGTCAACAAACAAACAAACAAAAGGGTCACCAGATTTCAGCACATCTGAACACCTCTGTGAGATTTTGGACTAATAATCTGCTCTCCTCAACATCATAAAAACACAACATAAGTGAGCATCTTTTAACAGAATAGGTATTTATCCCCCCAGTAGAGTTCCAGAGGCGGGAACAACAATTCACCAGGGAGCACTGAAGCTGTTCGGCCCAAACCTTTTCTAAAACAAAGATTTTTTTATTTTAATCTGTCACCCATCAGGAAATCCCAGCCATCACATTTGACCTTAAAACACACGCATTGTTTACTGTTGTGTAGCCTTTAGAAACAGTCCTCTGACTGCTGGGGCAGACAGACTGGCGCATTACGTGGCAGGAAGACTGAGAGGAAAACATCTTAGAAAGAACTATAAAGCCAGCGGCTTCAGTGGACCGACCATATGGGGCCACTTAGATGCCCGGCTGGTGGCAGACTGACCCCCGGCACGAACACACTCACTCTCACATATACAGACTCTGTTCAGCTCTTCTGTAGCAGTCAGTTCTCAAGACTGCTGTTGGTGAAAAGAACAAATCCGGCCATTCAGATCCCCCCCTCCCCTGCCTCTCTCTGACGCTCCCATTTCAATATAGGTCACTGAATTGAATTCCTGGCGTACGGCCAGTTCACTCCTACCTCTCTCGCTCTCTCGCTCTCTCTCTCGCTCTCTCTCGCTCTCTCGCTCGCTCTCTCTCTCTCTCTCTCTCTCTCTCTCTCTCTTCTTTCCCCTCTATGCCCCCTTCTCTCGCTCCTCCTGCGAAATACAGGATGTTACTTTCTTTTCCTTTCCGCCAGCGGTGCTTTTAAATAGCGCTGAATACGTTCGAGGATATCTGGCCGTAAGGTGAAAGCCTGGATTGGAGTTCTGAACACGGAGTGTTTCCATTCCAGCTGTCGGTTGACGTTCACATTTCCCTCTTGGCCTCGTGTCAGAGCAGACACTGGCAGCTGTAGGTCACCAGTGTTGCGATAAGGTACTGTGAAGTGACTGATAAGTACTACATGTGTTTCAGGTCAGTTATGGGTGTCTGTGAGCATGGGCAAGGTGATGGTGTTTGATGCCTCCAGCTGGTCCCTCACACACACCTGCCACGTTGGAAATGCAAGACTGGTAATAAAAACAGACACACACACACACATATTGTACACACATTTTAAATTCTTCCCAGGAGTTATGACAAATCAGAATCAGATGTTTCCAACCAAAAGCTCTCTGAGTGAATTGGGAGAAGTACACTGAGTTTCTCAGAGCTATAAATACTTTGAATCTCTTTTTCACAATTCTTAGACTGTATATGATTGAGACAAAAGTTTGAAACATGGATGCATTTGAGAACTTTGGCATCATTTGAATGAAAAAAACAATAATAAAAATAAAACGAAATAAAACGATAATACAAAATGTGTATATGTTGCTCACAGTGAGATGTTAAGATTCTAATTCTTTGGGAGTTCTTCTGTCTCTTGACGCTTCACTTCCTCGCAGGGTCAGCAGCACATGCACACCACTGACATCAGATACAGATCAAACTCTTTCATTATTATCTTCAGAATTGCAAGCACATGTTCTGAGGAGTGTACAGTGTGTTTCGAATAGTTTTCATTCCCTCCAAGACCAAAACTGTTTTTTTTTTTTGTGAAAACGTCGACTTTCACAACAAACAAGTGAAAGTTGGGCGGAGCGCCTTAAAGCTCGTTGGAGAATGTTCAACGTAAAGGAAGTTCAGGATGTGAGTAACGTTTTAAGGCTCGGTGCTAATCACTCACCTCTACTCCAAGCATGCAGATCACAGTCACATTGTGTGTGTGTGTGTGTGTGTGTGTGTGTGTGTGTGTGTGTGTGTGTGTGTGTGTGTGTGTGTGTGTGTGTGTGTGTGTGTGTGTGTGTGTGTGTGTGTGTGTGTGTGTGTGTGTGTGTGTGTGTGTGTGTGTGTGTGTGTGTGTGTGTGTGTGTGTGTGTGCGCGTGCGTGCGTGTGTTCTCTCTAGACTGGACCATAATATTTGCACACAGTTCGGTCACATATTAAAGCATTTGGACATTGCTCTAACTTCTACAGTACTAACCTGAAGCATGACGGATGATTAAAATAGCAACTGATAAGAAAATTACAAGCAGATTTTCTTTTCTTTTCTTTTTTACTTGTGGCTTTATTTCTATTTGATACATTCCCCCCACATAGTTTTATTTTGGTTAAGTTTAAAACTGTAGAAACAGATTACGGTATTCGATGCACTGCTGTAAAGAGGACAGTGTGTTCAGGAGCTGCGTTTTGTTTATGAGACACTGCTACCACCTCGTGGAGAGTTAATGTATTACAGAAATACATATATAAGTAAATATATCAAGCTTAAGGTGACGTTTTCAGATGTTTTGGTTTGGGCAGTCCAAAAACCAAGCACAAAACCCAGAAGTAGTCAACTTTCCTATCACATGAAAAAAAGAAAGTCAGCAAATACTGTATGTTGCCTCCTCTAAACAGCCTACCAATTCCTGTTATTCATCCAAAATGGTTCCATGTTTCGTCTTTGAAACCTATGGTTCACGCACGTGTGTAGACACCTGGTCGTTCTCCGTAGCTGTGTGAATTCTGATCGGTGGCGTGTCTTTCTGTCTCTCTGTTTTCAGAACTGCATGCTGGGAGTTGATAAGGACCAGGTCTGGATGGGCTCTGAGGACTCCGTTATCTACATCATCAGCATGGTGGCCATGGTCTGCAACAGACAGCTGACTGAACACCGGGCGGAGGTCACCGGACTGGCGCTCGACACTGAAAAATACAGGTAGCACACACACACACACACACACACACACACACACACACACACACACACACACACACACACACACACACACACATAACTTTGACACGCACTATTTCACCAAGTGTCTATTCGATGTATATGTTTGTAGTGAATGTACGTGTCCTGTCTTTGTCCGACCTGTAACACGTTCATATCTTATTCAGCCAGAAGGTGGCGTACTCCTGCAGTGCAGAGGGAACCGTCATGGTGTGGGACGTCTCAACCCTCCAGGTCAGTTTCAAACCAACACAAACCAACCTTTGATAGTTTACCGGTTCATTTAAGAATTACATTCTTCATTCAACCATGTCATCACAGCAGCTGCCGATGACTGCTTGTCTCTGTTCTTCTTTCTTTCCTGTCTCAAACGGTAATGGTTCACTTCATACTTGTGGTTTTTGTGTCACCAACCACTCAGGTGAAGAGGCACTTTCGCCTCTCCTGCGACCGCCTGCAGTCCGTCCACAGCTGTGACGGGACGCTGTGGTGCTGTAAGTCTCACACTCTCTCACTGGAGATAACAACAGCAGACATGAGAGGCGATTTAGTGCAATCAAAAAGTCTGTCTGCCTTTATCCGCAGCTTCCAGGGACAATATAATGGAGGTGTGGAGGAACGGTTCATTGAAACAACGTCTGACTCTACCAGAGCAGCAAAAAGGATCCACAGCTGCATTCAGCTCTGTACTGCTGCTGCTTGAGGTACCACACTCACACTTTGCTCTCTCGCTCTCTCGCTCTGTCGTGTGTTTTGGTTTTGTATTTGAGTGTGACCCTTTTTCCTCAATGTGTTTGTGTGTATGTTAGAAGGAGGAGCTGTGGAGTGTTTGTGTGGACTCAGGAGAAGTGTGTATCTGGCACATTAAGGACACTGCCAAACCGTATCACCGCGTGGCTCTACAGGACTGCACCGGATGTCACTGCATGATCAAAGTTAAAAACCAGGTGAATACACAGTACTGATGAACACGAACAAAACACTTTAAAATCGCCTAGGAATGCATTACAATCCCTTTTTCTCTCCAGGTATGGGTCGGCGGTGTTGGCCGCACATCCACCAAAGGGAAGATTTACATCCTGGACACGGAACGCCACCAGGTGCTGAAGGAGCTTCACGGCCACAATGACAAGGTGACGGCGCTCTGCTCTGCGGAAGACCGGTACGTCCTCAGCGGAGCCGGCAAACAAGACGGAAAGGTCGCCATCTGGAAGGTGGAGTAGAGTTGACTCTCTGGAAACGGACTCATTGTTAGAGTCGGCGTCGTCGCTCTCTGCTTGAACTGCTCTGGGACGTCCCGTGAACCGACGAGCTTTAGAATCCGCAAGAAGCGGGAGTGAAGGTCTGTGATTGGAAAGCGGATTAAAAATCACAAATCCCTTCAATTTGCCTCTGAGTCTCACAGATGTGAAGGAATCACATGTATCATCACCAACTGAGAAATACTAAACAGTACTAACACGTTATTTTTCGGGATCATGAAGGACAAATAAAGACTGAAAATCGAGAAGTGGCCACAAGTTCTGCTGGATATTTGAGTTTTTATCCAAAGTGCTTCACTTTGCTGAAAGTTTTTACATTTTTTTTTATTGTCATACCTTATTTAATGCTGCTCCCTGTCTTATATTGAATATGATCACCCTTTTTTTATTATGTGGGAACATTGTGTGACTGAGCGTCATCTCCAACTGTGTTTTTTGAGGCGAGTTTCCACAGCTCAAAGGAGTCAAACTACCCTGAAAACAAAACTCATACGACTGGAGCTTTCACCGTCATGTGGGAAAGAAAATGTTTATTTTGATAGAGGGTATTCTTTAATGGACAATGTATGGCGGAGAGGGACGGGAACTATGATGGAAGGGGATACGAAGTCGGGAGCTGGACTCAAACTCATGACATGTGATACATGTGTGTTTCAGAGCAGCTCCAGAGGAACAAGCCTAAGTCCTGGAATCTGATAAAAAAAACACACAAAATAAGGACCGAGCCCACCGTGTTTTTCTTTATCAAATACTTACCTCATTTTTAGACAACGTTTTTACATTTTCTCTATTTATTTTCCTACAAGATTAGCTTTACCTGTGTTACCGGATGGTAGCTGTTAGGATAAAGGCAAAATGTTTCTATGTACGGACTGACGGGAGAGATGAAGGTCTGGTCAAACCTACCGGCTATAAAACGCCTCATGATATTAAAAACCAAGTTATATATAACTTTAATTCAAAAGGCCAGGCTATGAATTGCTCCTCACATGTATTTGTGTTCTGTCGACGTTTGTGTTATATGCATTTTATATGTATTTCTATCTCGCCATTATTTCAATAGCATTATTTGTATTGACTGAGTGGAACAGAATAGACTGAAGTTTTCTTGCACGTTCCTTTTTTTTTGTCTTTATTTCTTTCTGGGACTTTTGAACAATCGGAGTAAATAAGAAGGCACACATCACTTCTGTTTTTCTGTCCTGCTCAACAACATTTTTACAAAATCACAAATGGGATCATTTTGGTTCGTATCAAAGCTTCAACTTCATGTATTTATACACTGTATGTAAAAGTGGTGAATGTGAACATTAAATGCATTCCTTTTGTGAACTCAACTGGTGACGATGCAAACAGCTTAAGACTTCAAATGACACTTTGTTATATCTTCAAGACTGTTAACAAGATGTTTTCATATTTAACCAAAAGTGAAGTAATAAATATACATTTTTATGAAGAAAGGCTTCAGTTTGTCTTTTATTTATTTTTGCTCCCAACAATCCAACAAAGTCATCTCATGTTTTCATGGCACGCGTTCATCACTGTGCCCATCCCAGAACTACGTGCTGCATGCAAATGATTTGCACTTGTTGGTTTTGAAAATTTAACTCTATCGCCGTGTTTCTGCACTTCCCAGAGTTCACCAGAAGAGTGGGCTATTTGATATGTTTTCTGATGAGAGTTGATGAAAGTTACATTTGTATGGTTTTGTTTTCATGCAGGTTATGAAGAAGAACATGCTACAGGACCTGGCAAACGAGAGAGTGCATTCAAACTACTACTGTTTTCTGATTTGTTTTGCTTGATCAGCCTTTTCTACTGAGGACTTTCCAAAGAGAGTAAATCCGTCTTAGTCTTTATACACATGTGACCTTGTTTACTGATCTGAAAATAATATAAATATTTTACTCGTTGAGTGTGTAGAACAGTACGTGTTATATTCAATCAATCATTCAATCAAACTTTACTTCAGACTCATATTCACGTAGATAGCTATTATTCAGTAAAATCATTTCTTTATTCAACCCAAAGGTTGTGTTTTGTGTCAGTTTATTCATTTGTCTTTCACAGTACAATACTCCCAAATCCCAAATAAGTAAATTTGGATTTCTTACGTTTGTCAACTGACAAGGTTATTACTTCAATCATTTTCTACATAATGGGTTTTAATGAGGTCGGATGAAAAGCCGTTTAGAGCTTTGTACACAAGTAAAAGGACTTTAACAGCCAGGGCAGCATAGTTTAGACTGGAGTCTACTTGAGATGAAGGCGTGCATTCATTTGTTTGCATTTTGCGGAGTCATTAAGGCCTTACTTTCGCAATGCTTCTCAGATGGAAGAAGGCCACTTTGCCCACTTTATTAATAAGGGGCACAAAACTTAATTTAGAGTCCGAGATAACACCCAGACTTGTTATTTGATGTTTAATTAGGTGAGTTAGATAACCAAGGTTCTCCACTAAAGCATCCCTCTTGTATTTGGGGCCAACTAATATGACTTCTGTCTTATCCTCATTCAATTTGAGAAAGTTATTACTCAGACATGTGTTTGTTGCTGATAGGCAGGCAGTGAGGGAGCTTAAGGCATCTTCATCATTTGGCTCAACAGATAGGTACAATTGTGTATCATCAGCATAGCTATTAAAGCTATAACATTATGTCCCCTGATGATACCACCAACGTAAAGCGGTGAAACAATAACTCTCGTCAGCAGAGGCAAAATGCGCTGCAGCACAATGCCACGAAGACAAAAGATTGACATTCTATTAACGTCATTAGCAGTTAGTGCAGCATGTTATCTTTTAGTTTGACAAACGGTGTTATATTGTTAAATGATAAGACCAAAACCATCCATGCAGTTTGTCTCTCAATACTTCCCCGTCTTCGTCTCTCAGCTTTTTGGGATCTCCTCCGGATGTAAATCTTTAAAGCCCCCTAAAGCTCACACAGCATCATGCCATCACTTTGGCATGTACAGTCACAGGTTCAATTCCTATAAGTTTGCTGCACACAATCATTATATTTTTTTCTCTTTATGTTTTAAACCTGTCATAGGTTTAGAAAAACAGCTGTTTTCTGGTGATAAAGCTTCAGCCTCAGTTGAGCGGCACGGAATTTTTTTTTAACATCAGGAAATGTCACTCATTGCTTCTGTCTCTTCAGTTTCTGCCCATGTTTTTGTACCAGTTCTTCCTAAAATTAGGCTTCAGAAACCAAATCATGTCGTCAGTATGGATGTTCATACACAGCGAGAAGCAGAAGGAGATCCAGAAGCTGACAGCTCCATTTGGGTGCACTTTGTTGCTGTTTGTCATGATAATTACGGTGTTACATAATGAAAGTATGGCTGTCACCCAATAATCTTAACCAGCTGAACTGCAGGGGATGATCAGAGAGATCAAGACAGATGTGTTTATGCCTTTGGAGGCAGGGTTCACCACCCAAGATAGTTATGCAGTCATGGCATGAGTGTGTTTCAGCAGTGGAGCTGGTTTACAGACTAGAACTGCAATCAGGTTTCAATAGACATTCATTTACTTTGTTTTCTTTGAAAGAGTGAGAGCAAAGGAGAGCAACAGCACACCTTCTGTACACATTGTGTTTGGAGTTCTTTGGTGTTTGTCTTTAACAGTCTAATTCATTTAATGCATTTAATGCAAGAAAGACTGTGGATATACACATGCAACTTTGTTTACTGATCTGAAAATAATATACCGATTTTACTAGTTGGGGAGTGTAGAACAGTAAGTGTTAGCGTATATTCACATAAATAGCCATTATCCAAAATCAATTCCTTGTTTGTTTATTTTTATGCAGGACAACCCCTCTCAAATCCCAAATTAGTCAATTTGAGGGATGGGTTGTCACTTAATATCCCCAATCATTTTCTACATAAAGGGTTTTAATAAGATCGGATGAAAATGACAAAAAAATGTATTATTTTCACACATACAGTGTTGAAGGCTTGTGAGAGCCCCAAACAGCAGGAAATAAAGAGTTAAGAAAATCAACGATGGAAGATGTACTCAGATAACTTACCGACAAATATAGATATCACACTATAAAAATACTTCATTATAAATAAAGGTCTCAAAGGATTCAAGAGTGTAATAACATGTGTGCAATAGGCCACTTAAGCCTTGTTGCTGGTGAAGAGGGAGCTAATTTAATCTTATCTATCATAATTATTGTTGCTTTTATTGTCTTGCTGTTATCGTTGCTGCAGTCTATTTATCGTCATCATGCACACACTCTCTCTTGGTATGTACTGGCAAGAGGGTGTGTTGTTCATGTTCTTGTTCATGTACCATCATGTCCCTGCTGCAATCTTGCAGAACATTGTCCTTTTTTGTTTGTTTGTTATTTATTAATGTTGTTTTGTTCCGTTTCTATATTTATTGTTGTATATTTATTGTTGTAGCAAGTCTTGTGTACAATGAATGTTTTGAATCTGAAAAGTAACATTTCCCTCTAAAATAGAAAGGAGAGGTATAAGGATAAAATGGATGCACTCAAGTTAAGTACAAGTACCTCAATATTGTAACCGAATAAACGTACTTAGCTACTACTTTCTGTCTCTGAATGTGTTTTACGGTATTCACCTTTAAAACTCAGCCTCTCTGCACCTTTTCGCACTTCCGCTGATGCTCCGCCCCTTTATGCAAAGTAGCCGTGACGTCGACGGAAGTCAGCGTGCTTCTTCTTCCGACAGCTATTCCTTTAAAGGCGTATTTAAAGCCCTGGCTTCAGTTGCAGCAGTAACAGACAACCTATGCAACAAAAGCTGCTGCAGAGACGAGCGACTGGCCGACCGCTCAGCGGACACCAACACGGAACCAGCGGCTGACACAACCCGGCGAGGTGAGCTCTATGTCCGGGCAAAACACCGGCGAAGACAGGCGACGGAGATTAAACATTTTGTACCCGAGGTCGGTGTGCTCCGGCAGGCGGAATACACAGCATCTCAGGTTGCTGCTGCAGAGCGAGCAGCAGCAGCAGCAGCAGCAGCAGGAGGAGGAGGAGGAGGAGGAGATGTAGGAGGAGGAGGAGGGGGGAGAGAGACATTTACAGTAGTTTGTGTAGGCCCGTGTGAAAAACAAAAAAAGAGAGGCTGGAGCTGCAGATAGCCTGGCACAGGGCAGGTTGCACAATTAGGTTGCTCTGGTTATAAAGTGTTTATAAGTAGGATTTCCACATGGTGTTTACATGTAAAGCAGGTTTTAAAAATACAGAAGAGGCTCAAGGTTGCAGTTTGGACAATACAATAAGCTTCATTTCTTTCATCTCTGCACCTTTCGTAATTAACCAGGGAGGTGCAGTTGACTAATAACGCACCTATGACTGTGTGTCATCAAAACAAAAGAGCTAGGTATGTTGTTTTTTTTGTTTTTTTTGCAATCTGGGCTTGGCTGCATACCGATTTAAAAATACAATATGAGGAGTTCCCTGCTTTTGTCATCATCGGTTCATCATCGGTGGCTGTCGGTGCGTTTCAGTGTCAATAGTTGGGTGTTTTTGTGCCCTCAGCCTTTCAGTTAAGGCTTTAATATGAAAAAAGTCATTTAGGGCTAAAATGATTAGTCGATCAATCGATGCACCATCCGACTTTTTCAGTGTCCGATACCTGGGCTTTGTGAACCGGCCGATACCGAGTACCAGGTATCCGTGTCTCATTAAGAAGCTGTCTCACTGTGTGAAGGTGACTGGGGTCATTCTGTCATGTGTGAAGCAACAGCATCGGGCTTCATTTAAACATGGCCTCCCGAACTTTGCAAAACAAAATGTGACAAATAAATACATGGGAATAAATGTACAGCATTTTTGTTTATTAGGATAATGGTATCCGAAACCAGATCGCCTCATTGTCACCGATACCCCATTCAGATACTCGAGTGCATCTCTAAAAAATTACAATTATATGAATTAATTAATCATTAGAGTAGTTTTTGTTTTTTAAGCAGACCAAAACTATTGTTGGTTATTAAATGTGTCTCAGATCTTTGGGATTTAGGCTGTTGGTCGAAAAAGCTATTTCAGTTTGAAACGGTAAAAAGTGTTATTACAGTCGTATAAATAGTTTGCTTTAGTGATGGGAGAGAGACTGTGCGTTTAGTGTTTTGCTGGTTTGTGTGTGTTCTGATTCATTGGCAGCCACTGATTTGTTTTCATGCTCGTGTGCGTGAGAGGGTCAGAGCGGACGTGTGCATTTGCTGTGGTGTCTGGTGCTGTATCGATCCGACGTACTGTAGCCTACATTATGTTGTCGCTCTGCCTTCCCTGACTTCACCCGATTTCTACTTCTCATTCTGTTTCATGGCTTTTGCTTTTTACATTTTTTAAATCAGTTTATTGCTGCGTTTTTAGTTGCCAATATGTGACGTAGTATGTCACTTTGTTTTGATAAGTGCTTAATGAAGGTAATATATAATATTACTTTATTAAAACCTGACTAACGGTGTCTGCTTGGTATTGTGTGTGTTCAGGTACAACTGCAGGTGCTGAAAACTTGCAGCGTGGCCCAAATTGTCAACGTCTCGAACGACATTTATGACGCTTTCAAGGCCTTTTGGTGAGTCTCGCATCCACAAACACTGAAGAGATAACATCTTTTTTCATTTGATTCACTCTTAACACAAGTCCTCCTTCTGTCTGTTGTTTTGCTGTTTGGTTTAGTCAATCTGCACAAAAACACAACGAAGATCTAAAAAAAGAGACGTAAATATCCAACAGATGCTCTTCCTCTGTTTTCCTTTAATTCTGATGTGTTTCTATTCTGGTGAAAAACCACAGCCAGCACGCGCAGAACAAAACTGAATAGCTGTGTGTGTGTGTGTGTGTGTGTGTGTGTGTGTGTGTGTGTGTGTGTGTGTGTGTGTGTGTGTGTGTGTGTGTGTGTGTGTGTGTGTGTGTGTGTGTGTGTGTGTGTGTGTGTGTGTGTGTGTGTGTGTGTGTGTGTGTGTGTGTGTGTGTGTGGGTGGATCCAGCTGACGGGATTCGTGCAGACACTTTCACAACTGTTCACGCCGTTTCCTTAAAAATCGCCGTCTCTTTGTGTCAGCCCCTTGCTTTTCGACATGTCATGCGACGCAGTCGTGCCTGAGACCGGCAGGTTCAGCTGAAGTGAAAGCGACCGACTTCCTCTTCACCAAATGTTGGCTAACTATCATCTGGGTGCTGACTCAGCGGCGGGTTATCAACAACATGTAACCAGACACAATTGGTCATGCGCATACGGTCACATGAACACACACACACACATATATGAACTTAACTGTGCATTCAACAGATGGCTCCATATGCATACATTCACAGAGAAAGGCTTTTGATCATCTGCCCACATACATGTATTTTAATATTTTGCATGCAGAACTGTCAATAATGTCTTCGTACGCTCATAGAAAGGGTCATAACTGCAGGTTCCCTCCATGTATTACACGCACTATGCTGCCTACAAGTCCAACAAAACACACACAAGCACACTCTACCTTTATGATGGACAAGTAGGGACGCGCTTGAGGTTCGCAACTGAATTATAAACAATTTTGTGTGGGAGATTCACTTTGGAAAAATTTATGTTTGTGGCTCACAAAATGCATCACATTCCAAATTGACTTGTTGTAAGAATGCTGTTAAATAGTGTGCTATGTGCCAACACCAGTATGCTCCCCGTGGCTCCAGATCTGTTTGTTCAATGGTTTCCACACAGCATGACTGAGCTTGAGAGTCTCGGTGGGAGCCCACGCAACTGGCAGGTTCCTTTAAAACAAGAAGGTACCCTGCTGCACAGAGATTTTAGACTCTTGTCATGCAACCTCCTCGTCACTTGAGTCCTCACTCGCACTCTGCTGGCAGAGCTGTCCGGTAAAGGCCGCAATGCCACACAAAATCTCCAAAATGAACATGAAGGAAACATGGAGTGATACTGAGATCAGTTCATTAAGTTAACTGGAAACATGCAGGACAACATTTTAAGATGTCACTGGCCGTGACCAAAAACAGCACGGACAAGTTTGATTGAGTTGGAAGTGTTCCTATCTAACACTGCACCTTTTTTTTTTTTTAATTTGCCTTTCTCTGTCCAGCTCACACACACACACACACACACACACACAGCTGGCTTTGTATCCTGAGCCCTGATCCTGTGTGTAGATAATCCACTTCCTACTGCTGTGAAGTTTTTGTGCACAAACCTGAGAAAGAGAGAGGGGAAAGAAAAGATTGAGCGAGTTTATTTTACCACCTCTGATCAGAGAGCAAGGCGTGTGTGTGTGTGTGTGTGTGTGTGTGTGTGTGTGTGTGTGCGCGTCGTCTCACTTACATCGGGGCCATCAATATCCTCCCTTATCTCTATCAGATCTTACACACACGCACATACGTGTTGCTGCTATACATGCTGTTTTGTTTGTAGACACAGCATTCAGCATTCAAAGACCAAAGTGTGTAGGAACACATCCTGCATGACTGGTTTGTTGTCTAGTGGTGGAGGATGGTTATCAAAGTCAATATCCGATGGCTGTTCTGTATTTAGCTTTGAGTTGGAGGACATGCTCTCAGTAGCCAGAGAAGACTGTCAATAACATAAAACGTCTTCTAAGAATAGAGACTTTCCACTTTGTTTGCTGGCTCTCCTGTCAGATCTGCGCCGCCCCGTCTTGTCGGCCATTACTCTCCTTTTTTTTCTGACTTTCTTTCTTCTCTTGTCTTCTTATTTGTGTCTTATTTCCAATTGTGGCTTCAGCTCCAGTGTTGCAAGCCTCTTCCATCCTGCAGTTCGTCCCAGATGGTTTGAACTTTTAATACCCCGTCAGTTGTCAAACATCCGCACATTTAGCCAACTTTTCAGTCATTCATGTTTTTTTTATTTTTTTTTGTCCAAAGTCATTTTACCCTGAAGGAGAAATGTCAGTTGTAAATCAAACAATGAAACTTGTCTCTTTGGGGTTTTGTCCAATCGCCATTCCCATCTTCTGTGACTCACCCTGTCCCTGGACAAACTGATGTCCCGCTTGCCAATCAAATGACCAAAGAGCTGAGCGGGTGCCAGAGATGACCGCACTCGTATCTCTGTGTCGTAGTTGAAGCTGACTCTTTTTGGATTGTTGGTGTGTGTTATGCATGACGTATCCGACGTGGCATTTTACCGAGATGTATTTGTTTTTGCAGTGTAGTAGATGTTTGGCAGCAAAGCAGATTTTCAGACCAATTTCAACTATTGATTACTTTCGTTTTGTTTCAATGACTTAACAATTGGCTCAACAAGACGTCAGCGAAAAGGGAAAAATGTGTATCACAATTCTCCATTGCCAAAGGTGACGCCTTCAAATTTCTTGTTTTGTCTGAAAACTTAAAAATCCAAAGATATTTAATTTAATATCTCAGAAAGATATTCACATTCGAGAGACTGAAACTAATGGATTGCAGACAGACAGGTAGTCGTATCTAGGTGTGACAGTAATGTCAATAACTCTGTGAGTAATACTGCAGTCAAAGTAACCCACACACCTTTGAGATGACTGCCACAGAAGAATCCTTTTGACACAATGAAAGATGTGTATAGACCCTTTAATTATATACAAACCAAACCTTTATTATGCAACTGAGTGTCACGTGTCAGTTGTTTGTGCTGTGAAACATCTGATTCTCTTTCATTCACTGTCTCCGTGTGTCTTGTTATGCAGTTGTGTTGTTTGTTTTTGTGGGTGCGAGTCCAGCCAGGGTTACGTTTGATTGTCTTGTGCTCTCGCCAGTTTTTGGTAAAAAACAAATCCATGATGATGGTGAGTCACCACAGCCTGCCTGATGCCAGATTTGATCATAAAATCATGTTGCAGATGAAAACAAGGTTCGGAATAATGTTTTCAAACATGATTCTGAGTTAAACATGACATAAACTCGACTCGTTACTTTTTTTATTGTTACTTCTCATATCGTGTTTTATTTTCGGGGTGTTGTGCCTAAACTAAAACTATTTAAAATATTTTCAAGGATCTACGATGTTGTTTGACTTCATGATTGCTTGGTAGATACCATGTTTTTTTTCTTCAGTACCCTGCCATGCATTAGGGGGGGGGGGGGGAATATCTCTACCTAAAGTATTGATGTACTACCGATACTGAGCCTTGTTTTTGGTATTTATATTAACATCAATAGCATCAATAACTATATTCATCACATCACATTTTCAACCACCGAATGAATTCTAATGTTCGAAAGATAACAATAGTTGTCGGTAAAGTTTCAATTAATGAAAACAACGTACCTGCTTTTCCACTAGAGTTTTACGTTTTTTTAACTTGAGGCGTTCAGCGCGCTGCTGCTGCTGCTGCTGCTGCTGCTGCTGCAAAAAACCACAGAGAAGTGCATAGAGGGGACTTGCTTGACTCTCATTGATAACAATTACAAAAAGCTCCCCCGGGGTGCTTTGAGCTCTGTCTGATCGGGGGTTCAGGGTGGGTAATTCGCCATCCTTAGAAAAAAAAAGAAGAAAAAAAACATGGCAGCTGGCTCACATATGCTGACATCTTGCCAAGATAATTCAGACACCGTTCGTTTGCAGGAGTGCGAGCTGCAGGTTTGCTGCGATTCTTGGACACAGTGCGGTTTGTATCGTAACCGAAGCTAAATGTGTTCCATGTATACCAATCCACATTCCTGACCTGCTCTGAAAGAAATATGTGAGGAGAGGAACTAAACGAAACACAAACAAGGGACAAAACAAAACTTTCATCCCTTGTCCCATTGCAACAATAACTTATTTTATTACTGATGGGCGGGATTTGTTTTCACCAACTTGACAACAGGAAATTATGAAGAACAAGATGTTCCTCTGTGGTTAAAGCAGCGCCAATGCTACCAAATGCTGTGCCAAAAAGTGAATTATAATGTTACTGTGTTGATAATATGAAGATTTAATTCTGTGTCATATAATCCCTTCTGCAGGGCCAGTTTGTTTGCATGATAATTGACGTGTTTGTTGTTGTTGATGCAAAAAAAACCCTGTGCGTGTCAAGCAGTTTGATGCTGTTGATGTCAGTTGGCCTTTATCAGCATCAAGCATGAGGTGTGTGTGTGTGTGTGTGTGTGTGTGTGTGTGTGTGTGTGTGTGTGTGTGTGTGTGTGTGTGTGTGTGTGTGTGTGTGTGTGTGTGTGTGTGTGTGTGTGTGTGTGTGTGTGTGTGTGTGTGTGTGTGTGTGTGTGTGTGTGTGTGTGTGTGTGTGTGTGTGTGTGTGTGTGTGCGCGCGCGCGCACGCGCGTGCGCTCCACAGTGGAATATTCCATTAGACGTGTGGCCGAGGTTCAAACTTGTCTTGTGTGATCCTCAGCAGTCCGGTTCGGTCAGTTCTGTCAGAGCGAGCTAGCTCTGGCAAATGTCTGGCCATGTCTTTCCTCACCTCTCCCTCTTGTGTCGCGGTGTGTGTAAATGTCACTCGAATCAGGAAACTTATCAGAATACTCATGTCTGATTGGCCGAGATGCAACACGTAACAGCTGCCACAAATCATGTGTGTGCGGCTTTTATTTTAAAATGGGGTGTGTGTGTGGGGGGGGGGGGGAAGACGACCTCTAAAGATCCCTAAGACCTGAATGACTGTATGAGAGACACAGAGAGAGAGAGGGAGAGGAGTGTATGTGCGTGTGAGTCTGTGTGTTTATCAACATCACTAATTGGCTCAATCGCAAACACCTGTGTGCCTGAAGCCATTTGAAAATATTCTCCATAGAGATCCCATTGAAAATAAAAAGCTTAATAATTCAAAAAGTTTAAAGGTTAGAAATATGAAAAGTCGTAGCACCCCTCTGGTGAAAGAGCTGAACATTTTAATAGTTGAATGGTTTCTGTAGCTTAAAAAATGAAGGAGGAGAAGCGGTGCGACGGAAGAAATAGAAGAAGTTGAATAAAGATTCGAAGAACAATAATAATTGTTGGAATGCTGAACAGCATTCCAACAATTATTGTCTTAAGGTGTGAACTGTCTTAAGGACAGGTTTAGGGTTACGTTTTGATTGGAGAGAGGCAAAACTATAGACTATGACAGACTGGGGATGCACCGATACTGATATCGGGCCGATACTTGTAGCTGGATCGGGTACTGATGACAATGGGGCCGATCAATTCAATTCTACGTTTGTATAGAATATACATTATATAATGACATTTTAATGCCTGTTCAAGTTTCGATCACTTTTCGACCACAAATGGCGAGATACATCAATTGGATCTATTTCACCTCCTTACCCACTCCTCTAGTTTCTCTGTATCTCTTGTTGTTTGTCTTGCTGCGCCGTTGTGGGTTAAAACCTCAGGAGGCTCTACGGGGGGGAATAGCCACACATGCATGTAAATGGCCACACACATGCACAGCCTCTCTAAAAGGGGGCAGGCCCCCTGGGTCAGAGAGACAGGATGCACGTGGGAGGTGCAGTAATGTTTGGTAGAGGGTACTGTAGTCAGAAGGAGCACAGATGAGGTTTGAGTTTGTGAGTCACACACACACACACACACACACACACACACACACACACACACACACAGTCCTGTGTGTGTGGTGAGGGTGACACTCAGCCAGTATCGTGACTCCGGTGTATAGGTAGGCCAAGGCTGCTGTCAGCAGCTTGTCAAAACCTCACTGTAACCAGCTTCAGACCTGCAGCAGTTACCACAGCGTCTTTAGCATGCTAGTTGTGCAATAAAAAAAAAATAGTTTATGGGTCAGCAGATTATGTAAAGATGACACTAGAAACTACATTAACATCAGCTGTCTAGACGGGCTCCAATCAACAAGGCAGTGGATTTAACAGTCTACTGTTGCTTACAAATTAATAATGTTGTCTTTCTGAGAAGGCTCTGGTCACCTTTGAGTGCTAGCTAACCTGTTAGCCCTTGCTAAAAATAAACACTAGGATGACTGAGCTATTACTGGCTGCAAAGCTAGCTGACACGGCGCACGGCAGAGTCCTCGCCTCCTTCTCCTCATCTCTGCACTGGCCGCGTCTTTCTCCAAGCGGCTTCGCAACACCATTAAAAATAGGCCCGAGCCACATTCAGAAGGCTTCAGGTGTCATAATAGACACACACCCATTGGTTGTCAGTGTGAGGGGAAATCATAAACAAATACACACACTACAGTGGCATCCAGACTGGATGGATGCCACTGCTGGTTTTGATGCTGATGAGGTTTCAAATTCATAACAACATGCATAGACTGGGTTCATGCCTTGTATTTGTTTGCTCTAATGCTCTAATGAAGCATTACTGGAAGCAGGCACGTGCACAGATAGACCCCTAGTGGTGCTCAAGCACCTGCCCTTTTGCCCTGGATGAGAAAAGTGCCCTTTCTGCTGGTGCCCAATTTTTTATAAATATTCACTTACTGCCTACTGCGCGTGCAGTGCTGAGCGTCAGGCTAAACGGCTGAAGCCAACTTCTTCTCTGACCCGGAGCATCAGACAGACAGGTAATGACAGTGCAATACCCCGACGTTGTTTGGTGATAAATTAACAACAACAATTAGCGCCGCTGAAAACATTACGTCGCAACTGGTCCGACGTTTGCTAAAAAACAAACAAAAAAAACCCTCACGAAATCCATGATTTAAAAGCCTTGCCCAGTTGTTTACTGACGTTTGTCATGTTTAATGAAGAGAGAGGGGAGAGAGGCAGGCAGACATTAATTATTTTAATTATTAAAAAGAAAGGTAGGTCTTAAGTTGAGCTACATGACAGTCTGGTGAGGTATTGTGGTAGGCTATAGGCTATTATTAGTGTAATGCTGCTTATGCTTCAACTGTCAGAAAACAGTAAAAACATGGGTGTGTACTGTGTTGTCAGCTTTAGAGAGATATGTAATGTCTTGATTATTATGCACAACATTGATTTATGTCATTTAAAAAAAATTGCAGCATAATGCCAAGAAAAGAGAGACTACAAAAACAGAAGGACAGGGAAAAGCAGCAAGCAGAGAAATCTGGAAGCTATAATGATGCTCCTCAATGAGATCTGCGAAAGACATCCACCTGACCTGGCCCTAGGGGATGCAAAAATGTACAAAAATGCGATTAACTTCGCATTCATTCTCTGCATGGAAATCACCACCCCAGCATTTGAAGTCACTGCTCTTGCATCAAATGCCATCAGCCCGTCTTTGTTTTGTCTTTGTTTTTGTCTGGCCTTGTTTTTGCCTATTATTCATTTATTTATTCAATTTGATAATTTGAGTTAGTATTGGTTGCGTTAACAAAAATAAATATATACGTTGAAAATATCCGACTGTTATTTATTTATTTATCATTATTTTAATTTCATGTATAATTTTGGCGATGGGTGCCCTTTTTTTGCTTGAGCACCTGCCCCCCAAAATGTCTGTGCACGTGCCTGACTGGAAGGCTTAGAATAGTTGGAAAACCAGACGTTATCATTTGGCCATTATTCCAAGATGGTTCTGTCTCCTTTTTTAATCAACCAAACAGTGAAAGTCAAAGTTATTGGATTTCATTTCACTGTTTGCAGCCATTTTGCCACTTGTTTTTATTTGTCCTTTTAGTGGAAGATATCGTAGCAGTGAGACATTTTTTGCCAGTGGTTGAAAACAAGCATTAAAAGCAGAAACGTTTCTTTTTGTGGTTAAACAACATTTTACACCATTTAGTTTTTTTGATTAAAGAGTTTCAGTTGATATTTAAAACAATATAGTATACACTTGATCTCACAAAGGTATTTAAAATAACGCACTGCTCAAGTGTTCATACTGGGAAGTTGCTTCACATGAAGTTATAGAAGTCTCGTTCTTCATGTAAGTCTACGGGAAATAGTCTTTTTGGGCCTCATGGCATCACATGACGGACTTTGAAATTGTGATTCCACGTCATTTTAATTTATTTTTTATTTTTTATTTATTTGTTTTTTGCTCTTCACTTATTATGGATAGATTGACTTGATCAACCTGCCGGCAGACTTCACTGTTGTCCTTGAATGCCTTCAGAGTTGTCACTCCCAGTCACAAAGTATGTGTCTTGTCATGCGTCTTGTCATCTTATCAGCCATGATGACATTTAGCCTGTATATTGAGAGGAGACCGCTGTGAGGTTCAGGTGAGGTTATAGAGCTGTTAGTGGGAGGTTCTCCTAAATGTGTGTGTGTGTGTGTGAGAGTGAGAGTGAGAGTGTGAGTGTGAGTGAGCTCTGTGACATTTAGAATTTTTTCTCACACACACACAGCAGTGAACACTATCTGATAATAGGTCTATACACATGTAGCACCGCTCAGTTGTACTATTGTTTCTGTGTGTTTGTGCATGTGTGTGAGTCCGTAACATGAGCTCAGCTCCACTTGTCTAGGAGCCAAAACAAACATCGTAGTTTCACGTGAATGCTGAGAAGGAAAGAGGAGATGTGAGGGGAGATGGAGAGGATGGTGTTAAAGAAGGAGAAACAAAGACAGCAGATGCAGGATGGAGATGGGCTAAGAAAGAACAGGGGGAAAAGTCGAATGTTTGCAAAAACTCGATTTGTTTTGAATCCACAGATGGACAGAAAACAACACATACAAAAGACGAGAGGAAAACGAGCAGGAGGGAGGGCAAGGAGATGCCTGTGTCTCGAGGAACACGCACGCACACGCACTCAACACACATAATAACCCAGGTCTATTTAAGTGAGTGTTTATTCTCATGCCTCAGAACAGATTACCTGCCACACCGGCATGCTCGACCTTTCTCACATCATCTACCCTCGACGTCTTTCTTCTCCTTCTTCTTCGTCTTCAGCCCTCTCTCTGTTTCCCTTGCATGTTACAGGTAACATAAGTAAACAGACATGTCTCATGCCTGCTGCAGGCCTGCATGGTCTTTGTATGGCACATAGTGTCACTGTGCAAATAAGCACATCTTATACCTTTTTCTACCCTTGTGGATACCCTATAGACCAGAGGGTTCTTAACATTGTGTACCTTCAGGCCCAAACCTGATAGCGAGGAGCACCTTCCTAAACAAACACGATTATTTCCTGTTCGGAGGTTCTTCGGTTTTCACCGATGATCGAGCTCACAAATACTCCCGTTGTGCTCTCCTGCTGACCCAAATGAAGCACCAGATCGGGTCAGTGGGTCTGTCTTTGCTTGTAGTGAAGTGTCTCTTTTTTGTGCAGTATCAAATAACCCCTCCCTTTATTTCCCCTCACTGTCCATGCACACAAACATGAACAGCAGTATGTATGTGAACTTGATCCTGAGGTCCAGCCCGATATGGGTCAGTGCTATGTAGAGAGTCACGTACCTTCCTGCTGTGTGACAACGGCGTCAATGTCAAGGACTCACTAATTGATTCACAACGATGGAGAAACACAAATCTAGGGTTGCACCCAACGATTATCTTCTTTACGGAAACCGAAGAAGAAGAAATCCAAATCCACATCTTTTGCTGGTTTTCTTAGTCGTCTCTGATATTATTCTCAGTGGAGTACTGTGTTTAAATAAGGGCTTATTTTGCACCATTCCGCCTTGATTGACTGATGAATCACTCAGCTGTAACCACTTACTTGTCCCTCTCCAGCTCCACCCCGTTGCCCAAATAAATATGTCCTGGCTTTAGATACTTGACAAGATGGCGGCAAGCAGAAAACCCCATTTTGCTGCAGCTAAATACATTTTGTCCTACACCCTGCCTCTCCAGAAATGGGTGATGTCACGTCTAGAGCAGGAAAAATGCCATTTTACAATTCAAGTCACTGCTTCGACACTATGTGCCGTACAAGACCAGGCCTGCAGCAGGCGAGAGACGCGTCTGCTGTAAGGGAGATGATGGAAGAAGAAGAAAGATGGAGAGGGTCGATGAAGTGGGAAAGGCTGAGCTTGCCCTGGTTTCATGCCGGGGTCGCAGGTTACTCTTGGCACCACAATAAACACTGACTAAAATAGACCTGGGCTTACGTGTGTTTGCAGATTCAGAAAGCGTGTGTGCGTGTTGATCTGCGAGAAACGACACACTCTTAATTTGCCCTTTGACTTTACAGGCATCTTCTACATCTAGTTACTTACTTACTTTATTTCAACGATTTAGCCTCCATCCTGCTCAGAACAACTGAATGTGTATAGGTCTGTAATCGGATAGCATTCACTGCTGTGTGTGTGTGTTCAGGGCACAATATACTGAGGCTAATACTGCTCTATGTTGTGTGGAGAAGTATGTAGAAAGACCACAGTGACTCTTATGTCTTTTAGCCCATGGACGCACATCCCATTAGTTGCAGAGATGGGAAACTTTCTTGAGATCCCAGTGAACATTTACTGGCTTTTTATGATCTATATCATTATATCTGTCAGTTGTTCTCAGCTGTGTTTGGTCAGGCAGTTGGGGGAACGGATTGTATCACCACATGGGTTTAGCCTCAGTGTCACCAAAACGTTTCTCAAGAGAGGTTTCAGGCTTCCAGTTTGGCTTTTCTAATTAAGAAAATTCTGCTACAGAATATGAATCCTCCACACCAGACTACAACAAACAAAACATCATAATAATACCACATTATGCTTATCTAGAGTAACAATATTGACCGTCATTTATCCAATCTAGTTGAAAAACAGTTAACCTCTGGAAGCTCGTTCCAGGCTTTTACAGCACAAAGTGTGAAGACGTTTTTCCCTTTTTAAGAGACACTTGTTGTCGTCGTTGTTAGCACTTTGTGAAACATCTTGTCGTGTTCTCTCCCTCACAGTTGGGGGAGGTTATGTGGTCGTCCTCTCATTTAAAGTAGTTTAGATTAATGGGGGGGGGGGGGGGTCATGTGAGAGCTCTGAAAATGGCGAGGAGAGATGAACCAGAAAAAGTAAGAAATGGGCGGCGATACAAATATTTTCAACATCTGCCCTCTTCGATCCGTCTGTCTCTTCTCGCTCTTCATCTCTCCTTCTCTTCCTCTTCCTCCATTTCTTATTCCTCCCACCTTCCACCTGTTCAAACCCTCCATCCTTCCCTCCTTTTCCTCATCTCTTTACCTCCCCCCCTCTCTCTCATTACGTTTTATTTCTAAATCTCAACCTAAGAGGCTTGATGAGGGTCTCAGCACTGTTATGTGTGTGTGTGTCGTTCACGTGGCAAGCGTCAGTGTGTGTTGGGTGTGACGGAACGTGTCGTCTCCACGGGTTATAAACCGCTGACCCGCTGGACACAAGAACACACTTTGGAGTTTACGTCTGTAGGAAATGGTATTGAACACGCACGCAGTCTCTCTCTGAGGCATATTATTAGCTGAAGGCCTTCATGCCTCATTCTCCTCTCTCTATTTTTCTGTCCACATATCTTTCAATTCTTCTCACCAAAGCACACACAAGCCCTCTGTTTGAAACAGCAGCTCAACTTGAATACGTTTCTCACAAATGCATCGCATGCTTTCATCCTCCCCGTCCAGTTTGAAAGAATGTCCGAGTGTCTGCGCGGATGAATCATGTGCTCGAACTAATTACACTCATACACACAAAATGGACTCTTTTCATAGGAGCGTGTCTTGACGCGTTGCTACTTTCACACAACTCGGTCTCACAGATTCAAACCCACGTAGGTTGGCTTTGCCCAAATACAATACGGATACACATTTCCTCTCTTGCCCTTATGGTGTCTGGTCACATCAATAGTTTTGGTTTAGTTCATCCAGGTTTTGAATTATTGTTCTCTGACATTTCTGCCTCCGGGCATGTTGAATAATATTTGTGAATTACTTGGAAAAACAACTGTTCTGGACGGCGACATGTTTCAAGCTTGGCGATCAGGCGGCATTGATAAAGAAATTAAGGGTAAAAGAAACAGCTGACGTATGATGCACATCAAAACAGCCACAGCCAGTGTTTACCATAGAAGCCCGATTGTTCTTTTTCCAGCATTTACGTGCATCAACTCAACCCGAAGGATCGGCACGTACTGGCTGCTGTATCTTCACCTCTTCTTCTCTCTGCTTGTGTCAATTGACGCTCTGCCTTCACAGAGTACCTCCATGTTGATACACCTGAGAAAAATACTGTTCTTCTTTTGTATATATGCAGCAAAGTGCCCGTCCTCTGGTCAGTGAATGTGAAAGTCAAATTGCTGTCACAAATACTGATGTGTTTCTCTCTTTTCTTGTTTTTTTTTTCTTTTTCCCCGCCGGTCATTTCTCCTCCTGACCAATGGGACGTCTGCGCTGTGGTGCTGTGCTTCTCCACCTGCTGGGTTGTCTTCCTGTTGGTGTTTTCCTCCAGATTGATCAGCCAATCGATGGGGATTTTCAGAAGAGCTCCGCCCACCTTTTCTACCTGCCTTCCTCCCCCCCTCCCCTCCCCCAGTGGCCTCTTCCTAGCCCCCACCCACTCCGTCATCCAGCCCTCAATCCAGCCCTCTATATACAAAATGACTCTGGAACTTACTGAATGGTCTTCTATATGGATTTTTACAGCTTGTAATAGACAGTAGGAAAAAGAGGGAGAAACCTCAATGACAAAAAAAGCCATAAACACACATACACACTTACACACATACACAGACACACACACACAACACACACAAAGTCACTCTTGGAATGTACCGCACACTCTTCCTGTGAAAATTCAACAGCTTCCTTTATTTCTCCTGGATTTCTACAAGCCTTTGGAAAGCTGATTTCGTAAAAAAGAATTGAGACTCGAGAGAGAGGAGGATTAACAGTTGCTTAAATTAGGCTGCAGTTGTTTTTAGGACAACTTGTTCAGAGGACAACTGATTGCTGATTGTTTCGTTATATTTCACATTAACATGCCAGATCTATAGATCAGTTTTTTTTTTCTTCATTTATTTGGTGTCCACAGCCTTGTTGAGTTTTAGCAGGACCCAAGATTACTTTTGTTACCTTTAAATGCTGGGACACTATCTGTTACAGGGTTTTTAGTTTTTTTGATAGTGGTATTAGCACACTTGAACACCTCTATCTGGGTATTATTCTTTTAAAGCAGTAATATATAACCAGCAAGTTACTACCACAGGCTGCAATTTGTAGCTTGTAAAGATTGTAATTCGGTCACTACCAGTTTTAGAGTAACTCCGAGTGACTTGATACGAGTAGTTTGAGGAAGGTGGGAAGCAGTATTCTGTTTTGTCAGCGTGTCAGAGGGGGTGCACTTGTCTTCTCACTGCGTGCATGCCCTCCAACATGCCTCCCCAGAACACAGAGGCCGACGCCATGCAGGTCGGATCTCTGGTGGGCGGGGTTAACGCCAAAAACACCACGGCATCGGGCTCGGACGAGGACGCAGGAGGCGCGACGCATAGAGTGGGAGGCGGAGGTCGAGGAGCGGAGGAGGAGGCGGCGGCGACCGAGGGATCGCTCGAAGGCATACCCTTGAAGAGATGGGTGATGCATGGGGCCGTGATGTTCGGCCGGGAGTTCTGCTACGCCATGGAGACGGCGCTGGTGACGCCCGTACTGCTGCAGATAGGTGAGTAAAGAGTTCACATGCACACACACAGATTTACAGTGAATATTCAGTTTTATAACAAAGCAGAGCATCTCATCCTCACCGAGCAGGCTCCTAGTGGGCCGTCTGTTATACGGAGTCTACATAAAACATCAGTATCAAAACTAGGGCTGCATCTAACAATCAAAGATTTGTTTCTGAAAGTTCAAGATGATGTCTTCAAATGTCCTGTTTTATCCGACCGACAGTCTAAAACCCAAATATATTCAGATTTCTATTATTTAAAAAGGACAAAAGAAGCAAATCGTCACAGTGGAGAAGCTGAAACCATGTAGTAGAGGAAGAATAAACCAAAGTATATTCTCTTCGTTCAGCATATGAACAGGATCCAGGATTGCATCCGTGTTAATAGGAATAAGAAGTAAAATTTTAAATACAAAGTGCCGGTGAACTTAATATAGTTTGTGATCGGGACCAGGGAGTCGTGTTGTTTGTCCTGACGCTGTTCTGGCATTTAAGAGGACACCTTGGCAGCTAAATTTACACCAAGTCCTCTTCAACCTTGTTCAGATGGACTTCAACTTGATCTATCTGGAGCTAGCTTGCTGTCTGACACACACACACACACACACATACACACACACAGCGACAGACAGACATCCAGTCGCAGTGGGCTTACTGTCATTTGCACCAAGCATTGTCTTTGACAGAGAATTTGACAAGTGTCTGGAGGACACTGGAGTCCTCAGGGGAGATGGAGAGGGTGTGAAGTGGAGGTGGGAGGGAAGAAGGGGAAGAACATGAGAGTGAGAAGGGGAGGTAGAGAGATAAAAGGCTGAAACAGCCGTAACCTTGTTTATAATTCAAAGTCACTTCCCATGCAATCCCCCCCTCCCCTCTCCCTTCCCTTCCTCTCCAAATCTCTCCATCGCCCTCTGTGGCGTAGTGTGATCTCCTAGCTTACATAACCAAGGCGACATGAGTGGCAGGATGCTCTGTGGCCACCGTGACTCCTGGCTGGCTCACCCAGGATGAGCCGCCACGGGGAGAAAGGCTTTGAAGCGTTTCCATTGTTCTGTTATTTCCAAAGGAAGGTACTGAGATCTGCCAAATGTTCAAAAGAAAGTGTCTGAAATGTCTATTATGTCATGGCAGCAAAAGCCATGGATCAGCATTTAGAAAGTAATGGTGGGATCCTTAAAAACAATGTGTACCTTCAACTCATAATCACTGTGACCTTATACCAGGCTCGTCTCCTGTTGTAGTGTCAGACCAGTGCTGTTGCTGCATGTTTTTGCTCTAATTTTAGCCCTGGGTGAGCTGCCCCAACCTATTTCTTTTAGATCGGGACGTGTCTGAGCCGCTCTCAGTAGATTTTGGAGCCACTGAGAGGTTCAACTGCCACAGATTACTCCACTGAAATGAATAATACTAAAACAGACTGTGCAGTGATTTTGGTGTCTCGCTGAGATTCCTCACCGGTTCGGAGAGTTAATCCCGTCATGTTTGTCTTTTCATCTGCTAATTGGCTGCTGCTCGATCTGACCTTTTTTACAGATTGCCTTCCATCCAAATGAATTGTGAAGTAGATTCAGTAGAGCTCAGTGCAACGTGTTTCAATTCTATACTAACTAGGAGATGCACGTTGCTGTGCCTGAAATGTAGCAAGATACAGGAGATCTGTTCAGATTGCAGCCATTGTTCAAGAGGACAGCATATTATGAAAAAGGCCACTTCTTCAGTGCTTGTGCACATACATTTGGGTATCTGGAGTGACCACCAAGCTACAAACTGTGAAACAAGACAACCCCGTCAGTTTGTCGGTGGGCTGCCTGAATCAGAAATCATGTGAACAAAGATTTTACTTCCTGTCCTGAGCAACCTTCTTTAATTCTTTGCGCCACCCTCCAGTTGGTTTTGTCATGTGAATCCATTTAGAAGCGATATGTCTTAATGCGTTTCCCACACAATGGCCGGTTGTGTGCAGATTGATTCATGTCTGTAGCCTGCTAACAAACAGGCCTAGTGAGATGAAAACAACCCCCCCCCCCCAACCATGTGGGCAGGAGTCCAAGTTTTAGGATAACACATATCGACACCCCCCCCCCCCCCCGTCCATGTGGTTCATGCTTCATGCGTGCTGGAGACTGACTGTAGCTACTGGAATTAGCTGGATAGCCGGCTGGTTGGCTCGCCCTGAGTGAAACCCCATTGTGTGTGTGTGTGTGTGACCCCACAGCACTGGGGTCAGAGAAAGTGTGTGTGTGTGTGTGTGTGTGTGTGTGTGTGTGTGTGTGTGTGTGTGTGTGTGTGTGTGTGTGTGTGTGTGTGTGTGTGTGTGTGTGTGTGTGTGTGTGTGTGTGTGTGTGTGTGTGTGTGTGTGTGTGTGTGTGTGTGTGTGGCACACACAGTTGGGTCAAGGAGCCCATGTTTACTAAACCCAGAGAAAGGATAAGAAGATTCTACCTTACAAGGTGTGGAGAGCATGCAGAGCTCTTTTCTGTTTTGTCTCCTGGCAGCAGTCACTCATACAAGGAGACGGGCTTTTCCCCTAAAGGCATGCCTGAGCGTGCTCGTACATGAGCACCGATGGACCAATCACATGACACGCCACCTTTTTTTAAAACTTCGTCTCGCTTCTCCTTCAAACCAGTGAGATAGGCACGGTTAAAAATAAAGGATTGAATGCAGCTTAAAGTGAGGTAGGAGCGAGTGAGAGGTTGAGTTAGTGATGAGAAAGGGATGAAGAGAGATGACGAGCAGTGGAAAGAAAAGGAGCGGAACAAGGAGGAGGCGTAGAGCGCAGACGCCGTGTTTTGTTGTTGTTTTCGGTTAGACCGTTCAATCATTGCTGTCAGTGATGTAAAGATCATTTCAACAAATGTAACAAAAGATGTTTGTGAAGAACATTACCAACCCGAGCTTTAATGTGTGTTACTATCGCTCGCTAACATTTTTATAAAACTTGCTTGCGTGATGAGACAATTTCAACTTGTCTTTGACACAAATGAACGTGTTTGTTAGATTTAAGTGTTCTTGATTATAGTGCAGCAATGTATCTTATATTTTGATATATGTGATTGTCATTCAAACAATTCTTGAGACAAGTTGACTTTCTGTTGGAAACAGGTTGAAGGTGACCTAAAGAGCATATTTTCACAATTAGTCTTGTTTAAACTTAATCTCTTCATTTTGTTTTGTACTGGCTGTGCATGCGGCACTGCCCGTGCCACCAATGTGGTACCCAGAACAGTCCAGGGCTGGCAGCTCTGCAGCAGTGTTATCCTTCTTTGGAGGCCTTCTTGTCCTGACTAAAGGAGATTACTACAATCCAACTGGAAATGTCCTCCTAATAATTCAGGTTGTGTGACTTCACCGTTACGTTGTTCAATTTCCTTGGATGAACCAGCCACAGTTCGACACACCAGCGACAGTAATATTTGCTTACCGAGACTGGATGATCATCCAGATCCTGATGCATCTTGTCTGATCAATTTAGTAAGTAGGTGTGCGCTGTGACGCTGGCTGAGTTGGTCTTAATTTCAGGCAGGGTGGCCCCCCTCCCGCTATAAAACACTGCGGGAAACCCTGAAGTTAACCAAATGGTAACTAGCTCATGGTAGCATGTTAGCATGCAGCACAGTGGACCAGTGGCCTTCTGCTGTCACTGCCTGAAGCCCAGAACGCTAGATTCAGTCCAATGCAAAAAAGAGCCATCTGGTTTTGTCATTTGTAAAATGCTATTCGTTTATTTTGTTCCGTCGCATCTTAGCAATTTTACCTGCCACATCCAGTGTTTTTTCAATGCTAACATCAATGACTCCATTGAATTTGGCTCCATGGTAAATTTATACAGCATCCTACAGCATTTAGATTTTCACGTTGCATGTAGGCCGAGCATGCTTTTCATTGTGCAGCAAATCAGTTTGATCTTGCATTGCTAGCATCCCAGGTAGGCTAAGCCACTGAGTGATCCTGTCCTGTTAGCTGGTCTAATCTAGCAGATTAGACGGAGTAATGCAGGGTTATATAAATGACTGGCTCGATGTCACACTGTGACGAATCGTCATAATCTGACCCAGTCTTTCATGGGACAGAGTAGCTGGAGGACAGGTGAAAAGATGGAATAAAAGGTTCATGTCTAGGAGGAAGCAACAGATGCAAGCATTTATCAAGGGGCAGATGAAACACTCTATGTGGGAAGGGAAAGAGACATTAACTCTAAAAAGGTGTTTTAAGTGCAGAGTGTTTTGAATCGCACAGCGGCACTCTTTCACGTTATGAAACGATTAATCATAACGGCACCCTGATCCTCAGGCGGTCTGCTGAGAAATATCCATCCAAGATAAAACAGTTGTATTAATATCATCTAATTACCAAACGTTTACAACAATAGCTCTAAAATGTTGTGCAAAAAGACATTGTGAGCAACAATATTCGTAATATTAGCCACAAAATGAGGTCCAAATTGATTGTATTGCCTATGAAATATACGCTCTTTATTTATCATTTATGTGTCCATGTCGCTTTTTTCCGATTTTAAATGAGTTTATTTTTCATAAAGTACATAACACGTTGGACTGGTAGTACTGCAGTCAGTCAACCAGACGAGAAAATCTATAAAACCGAACACACACACACACACACACACACACACACACACACACACACACACACACACACACACACACACACACACACACACACACACACACACACACACAGCCTTAATAACAGCCAGTGAGACATGTAGTAATGGCTGTAAAGGCTTATTTTATGTGTGTATTTAAGAAGAGAGTAGAAAAACATCCGCCATTGCGCACTTTGAAGGTATATTTAGCTTAAAGGAAGGAAGGATGGATGCTGACGAGACTAATCTCGTGCAGTACAGTCATGTCTCTGGCTAAAATCATGAACGTGGGAGTAATTTAAGTACAACAGATGTGTTTGCTCACTGAAAGGTCGTGGGCTGTTGTCAGATGTTTGTGGGCTCTCACTAGTGCTCCATGTTTACAATATATATATATACATATTATATATATACTTTCCCAGGAAGGTATTAAAGGTCAATTTATTATCTCCATTTGCTTGTGAGAACTGAAACGCAATACAAATTAAGGAAGAACCTTTTTATATACATTTTTGTTTGTGTTTTTTGGATCTCGCAGTTTCAGATTTCTGTCGTTTTGAATTGACACCTGAAGGCACCACTATAACGAGAGTCTTTGCTGAACTGCTGTATTTGTGGTTGCATAAGATCGCTGGCTGATCGGCTTCATCGATCGCTTTTTTTGGTAGTGAAAGGGCAGCCGGTGATGCTGTTTGGAGCTTCCTGTGTCATAGGGTAGTCTCAGTCTGAGGGCCCGCCCCCCTGCTGTCAGTCACATATGGTTTGTTTATTAATGGTAGAGGCATTAAAATAGAACTCAATGAATACATTTGGATCAGCATTCACCAGATTTGACACCTTAAATATCTTACTCAGTTTCAGTCTCTCCTTCTGTCTGTCTCTCTCAGTAGGATATAGCCAGTTTACTGCAGTGGTGTTACATAACTCTGCGTGTGTGTGTGTGCATATATATGCTTGCTTCATGCAATTTTAATGCCACCTTTTACATAGAAAGGACGTTGGTGTTTTTTTTGTTTGCCCCATATACACACAGACACACACAGACACATGCATTTATTGGATTACAACCGCCCTGTTTTGTGTAGAATGAGCTGACTAGACAAATCACATAAAATATAAAACCATCAACCATCACATAAGGAAAAGCCATGACTGGCTTCAGTTCTTTTTATGCGCAATAATTTCCAAATGAATGTAAAAATAAGCAATTTGAAGCTACAGTATTTAAGGTATCATTGTCTTATCTCTTCTTCTTTCTTTTCTTACCAGCACTATTCTCCTTTCTGCATTGATTGTCAGTTTGTTGTCACACATCGCTCGGTATGTCACTCTGCCAGGTACTTTGTTAATGATGCCCTTGGCTGTGCGGCTTGTTGAGTCTGTGTGTGTGTCTGTCTGTTATGTGATTGGTGTTCTCGCCATCTCTTACTTCTGGGGAGTACAGTGACTCACTCCTTTCTTCCCCAACGCCTCGATCTCTCCCCTTCCTTCGTCTGCTCTCATGAGAGTGTACACTTTGGCTGAGGTCAGCAGGTAGCACGGTCTGGCACCTTTTTCTATATTTGCTTTAGTCTCAGCAGCGTTCACCAGGTTTCACAAATATCTGCAGAGTATGTTCGGTGGAAAGCGGTTAGTCCAACATTTATAGTGCCTATACAATGTTTGCACCCTCCGTGAATTCGAACGAATGTCTTTTTTTTTATTTCACCACTCTGAATCACTGTGGATTAATGCAGCTTTTTACACCCATCATCAGAAATAAATGCTCAAGATGATTTACGTCAGGCACAAAAACAGAACCAGTCTGCATTTGTCATTTGAGCTGTGAAATGAGAGTTACTGTTAAGACCCATCAACGACATTCATGTTCTTTTTTTGTTATTTGGGCACATTGTTGTTTTTCATTTCCTTTCATTCAATAGCACCTCTGTCACTCTCTCTATCAGAGATGTTCACTCATGAACATATGTTAACTCTGTGTCTATTGATTAAGTGGCTGCTGAGCTACTGGCCCTATAAACATTCGTTGTAAAGGCCAAGTTTTTGAACAAAACCGTTTGTCCAAGAGGATTCTGGGAAATTAAGATAATGATTGACCATTTACTTAATTTCCCAGAATCCTCTTGGACAAACTGTTTTGTTCAGTAGGTGCAGAAGGTTAAGGGGAAATGGGTTCACTGTAACCTTAAACTAGAGCAAAAATGTCTTCACTGTGTAACAACTAGCTTAAAACCCCAATCTGGAATTGTTTGGACCATATGCATTTCAAGTTTCTTATAAAAAACATTACTCGTCATCACAAATGTTGCTGATGTAGCCGTTAACATGAAACAATACTCAAACACCTGACCAAAGTATTGCTGGTGTGACAGCTTAATGTTTGCATATATTTTAGATCTCAGTTTGTCCTTTTCTAACGAGAGGAATATACAGAAGCGATCTAGTTAGTTGCAGAGACACAAATGGGCCTTCAGCCTGCAGCTATGTTGGCTTAAAACCTACAACCCCATGCAGATTTGAAATATTTACATCAATATTTTATTATTGATGTAAATATTTCAAATCTGCTTCCAAAGTCCTTCCTTCACTATCTTTCCTCCTCTCTGAACGCTACACCTGACTCAGCTCACATGTTTTGTTTAGTCAAAAACACCTGCTTCCTCCTTTCCTTTCCTTGTGCTCTCTGTACCCTCACTCTCTCGCTCTCACCCTCCTTCCTTCCTGCCCACTCTCTCCCTGTCGTGACCTCTGCCTTACTCTCACTTTCACACCATTTCTCCGGCTCTTTTTCGGGATGCTTGTCATTTTTCTCGTGGGTTTTCTCACGCCAGCGCAGGATATGGAGGGATTGTTTTGTGTTTATGGGAGAATGGGAGGGATGGGAACAGAGGGAGAGGAGAGATGAAGGGAAAGAAGGAGTGAATGAAGTGGATGTTTGTCAGTTCTTTGGGAAAAAGTCAAGATTGTTGAGTTTATAGGAGCTGGAAGGAGAAAAGACTTTTGTTTGGTGGAGTGATGGGAGACTGGAGAGAGAGAGAGTGATGGAGAGGTGTAGACGTGAGGATAGAGTGATGCTGGGGTTTGTTTACCGGATAAGAAACACAATATTGTTATCATCACGGGAGGTGAAGTAGAAAACTCAGATAGGAATGGAGGAGTTAGAGAAAATATACATTCCTCATGGCACATGATTACAGCTTGTGAAGGTGAATGTGGACTCACTGTGTCATTCAAATTACTCAAATAGACAGTGGTTTGAGAGGTTTTTGCGAGTCAGCATATTGGACGAAGCAATGAATATGAAGAAGGAAATGGATTCAAGCAATGTTTTATATTTTCCTTGATTGATAACTAATCCCATGAAGAGACTATAACCAACAATATGTTAGTCCGTCTCTCAACGCTTTCTCAAGCCCATTTGTTTTCTACTGAAGTCACAAATCTTCAAAAACACGTAAGAAAATGTTAAGTTTCATTGGGAAAAAAAACAGTTAAGCTGACACGAGTAAATAGTGCATTTGTACGGAACTACTTTGCGCAGTGGATTAACATTGAAATGTGAGTAATAACGGCAGCAGGATTGACTGAAAATAAAGCGCTCATGCTCATGGTAATAAGTGAACTTGTCACTCGGTGCAACAACGTGACTCACTGATGTGTTTTTAATAGTTTGTGGACAACAATGGAGCCTTATGGCACAGAGGAAAAAATATGTCAGGCTTCGGATACAGAGACTTGTCAGTAGAATCAATTCATTCGTGTTTTTTGTTCGTTTTGTTGGTGTGCGTTGCATTAATTATAGTCTCTGTTTGACCATTTTGTCCCAAACAAATATTAGATCATGTCTCTAGTTAGTTAAATGTGATTATCCATTAGTCCAATTTCAGAATCATCTGGTCCTGACTCTCGTCCATCAAAACACAACTAATAAGCCCCCCATATCGTTTTATTGTAAGATTGAAGTTGCAATAAGTATCTTGTCTGCAGAGTGGATATGCACTTCAATGTGTATGAGAGTTTTTAGCGTGTTTTGATATTTCTTTCGGGCTAAGATATTTCCAGAACATCAGAGTACAGAGGGAACTTTCTACTAATCCATGTAGCTTCAGGAAATAATTTCAAAACAAATCATAGTGCAAAAACAGAAATACACTAATTCTTGTTCAGGACTTCCTGAAAACAAGGAAAGGACTGTTGTGAATATCAACTGATGTCAGACGTCCCTTTAAGGAAGGAAACATTGGGCATCGTTTGTTTGACATTATTTAAAAAAAAAATGAAATGCAGTAGATAAAAACTTGAGTATATGTTGTTTTGAAGGAAAAAAGCCATCGCAGAATTGATTTCAACTTCAAATTCTGGCTCATGTGATTCTAAAAAGCATAACCGTCCCTGCTATCTGAGTGATTTTGTTTTTCACATTTTAATGTCTTTTATTCACACAATGCGATTTTGAAATCTAAAAAATTAGATTGTTGTTTGGAAACAAATTGGAACCACAGAGTTTTATTCTATTATTTCTGAGTGCAGGCACGACGTGGAGAAACGCACGAAGTCTGCGCAGAAGTTGGTATGAACGGACAGCCTGTACTCAACAGTCACACACTGGGCTCCATATTTAGTGTGTTTGTGTGTGCGGAGGAAATGTCCATCGTAAAATGAGCACTTTGATGATAGATGGAGCAGATTGTGCATTTTTCTTTCCCACGATCAATCAACAACAATCCTCGCCGTCTGCCGGCTTGAATATTAACCTTTTCCGTCCGGCTCTCCATCTTTCCGGCTTTCTCCCTCTCTGTTCTCTGTTTCCTCTCTCCTTGTCTCACCTTATCCTAACCCTTTTTTAAACATTTCTTTCATCTCAATCCTTTCTCACACTCTCTCTTTACTGCATTCATTTATTTTTCTCTCTTTCTGAAATACTTCCTGAGTCTTGATTCTCTCAGTATTGTTCCCTGTCAATGTGTGTGTTTGTGTATGTACCTACAGTACTACGAGTGTGTGGGAACTCAGCTGTGTCTGTGTGTGTGTGTGTGTGTGTGTGTGTGTGTGTGTGTGTGTGTGTGTGTGTGTTTGTGTGTGTACCTACAGTACTACGAGTGTGTGGGAACTCAGCTATTATGGTAGGTGTGTGTGTGTGTGTGTGTGTGTGTGGGAACAGAGACGTCTTTATTTTGTATCTCGTGTGTGTGTGTGTGTGTGTGTGTGTGTGTGTGTGTGTGTGTGTGTGAGTGCGCCAGCCAGCCAGCCAGCAAGGGGGAATAAAAATAAACGGAGGGAAACAAAGTTTTCCTTAGTTTGAACAAACCGCACAACAGGAAGCCCCGTGTGAATGACGCGGCCATATTAGGAGCCAGGAAGTGAAGGTGATGGAGTCTCCGTGGTGACAGGGTGTCCGAAGACTTGGTCACCACGGAGACAGGGGTCAAGCCTTGTTTATGGCCCGCTCATGAGAAACACAGAGGTCGACAGTTGTACAGGACCTGTGAAGTTTGGAGCGAGGGCAAAGCGACAATGTGGCACAATGCTAGTAGATGCACACCACGAGTTCACATTGTTGCTCTCTCAGCACGTTTCTTGTCCTTTCTCCAAAGAAAGGCAAGAAATAGTCTCCATAAAGAAACACGATTGCCCGGCATGTATCATTCTTTCGTAATACTCTCCATATACCTGTGGTCCTGTAGACAAACATTTAAGTTATAATACTGGGCAGACGGTGTGAAGTGCAGGCACACTAAACCGTATTGTGCAACATAGTCTGCATATGTGACACATGTCTTTTCATGAGTGCCCTCTAAGTCAGACATCATTTAAACAGATGGGGAAAATACCAAGACATATCTGGCAGTTACAGAGCTGTAATGCTGCAATATTTCCGTTGGAAATCGCGTTGTTGACGTGAGGAGAAACCGGTTTTATCAACATGAAAATGACCATGATTGCAGCAGGGAGGCTTTCACATGACCGCGGCATTTTGTAAACAAACAAACTCCTTCCCAAACGTCAAAATGCTGAAAGCAGCTTCATCATCACGCTCATAGACACCCATTGTGTGGAGCCAATGCAACATTTCCCTGAATTTACCAACCAAATGAGCTTCTTATGCTGGATGTACTGCCTCAGTCAGCAGGTGAACTATCCAGAGTCACTCCTCAGACGCCGTGTTCAGAAACGGAACTGATTTTAAAGGTCTGTTGAAGGATCTGTGGAGGAGGTGGGGACATTTTACTAAAGCTCTATATTGTTGATATGGTGGCGCCGTCATTACAGAGGTCTGTTGTATGAAAATGCGTTTAAGATGTATTTCATGTTGCCTCATGTCGTCTCAATCACATTAGCTGCTATCAATTCGCTCGCGATGCACAGCTTTCTTCCATCTCTATTGTTCACTGAGGAATGAAATATCAATATATTGATCTACAGCACTCTGTACTGTAGATTTAACAACAAATACAAGGAAATCACTTAAAGGGATACTCTGAATCCCTTCACTTTGTTTTGCTTTTTACAGTAAAACAAACACACAAATACCTTTTTAGAAATGAGCGTAGAGAAATACACCTTTACTACTTCAACATCTTAAGTCAAAGATGTATTTCCCAAACGTCAAGCAAAGCTAATACTCATTATTTGAGCCACCTTTGGCTGCCGTACCTTCAAACCGCAGGTGGAAATATGATCAAGAGTGGGACGGACTCCATGAGTAGATGTTTTCAGAGTCTGTCTCTCGTGTCTCCATATGAAAGGGATAGTGTGGCGGCCAAATGGCATTTCATGTGTTTTTATTTGATAAAGTTCCGATTTAATTATATGCGATTCAGCTGACTTCACTCGGCTAAAAGACCGTCTGTCTCCTCCTCATCTCCTCCCTCTAAGCAGCGCAGTGAAATCACATGTCCAAGGGGCGTAGTCTGATGCAATTGTGTGTTTTTTTTGGTGGTGATAATGGAACACCACTGTGTAATGACTCGGATAACTGGTTTAATTATGCAATGATTGTTTTTTTATTGAGATGTAATCAAACTGATGGGTTAGGCTCTGGTTGGTAAGAAAGTCTAGAAATGCCAACATTATTATTTTCAGTGTGAGGAATGTTTTAATTATGAGTTCAATAGACAAGAACAGACAAGCAAATATCTTGGTTTATCAATATCCTCGGGCAATGAGTGTTCAGTTGCAAAATGTGAGTTATGAACTATGAACCTGGCCGCCCCTGTGGACACAATTGGTGAGCGCCACCGCTTTTTTGTATGGTATCGCAGGGAATCGGACCTGATGACAGGCATTAAGAACATATAATATAATGTATAATATTTTCCATCTTGAATTATTGAATACTGGACACTACCTTTGTCATTCAAACAAGGCAAGCCTGCTTATGTTGAAAAGTTCTGTCAGTAAATATCTTTAAAAGTAAATGGGGTCAGAAATGTGTCATATTTTGAATGATCTCATAATCTAGACTTGTATAGTCTTGCTTTTCAACTCTCATCTTTCCGATCAGTTTTATAGAATTTACTGTAAAAAGATGCTATAATACTTCCTATAATCTGTGTAAACCTCATAAACTCTAACTCTACAGTACGTGAATATCCCAAGGTGATAAAATAAAAGTTTTATTTTGATTATGAAACATATTTAGACACACATTTAGCTCACAGGTGTGTGTGTTTAAACGGGTTGTCCCTTGCCCCGACAGACACCTTTGTGAGGTTGTATGAGAACCGGTTTTGTTGATGACAGGTTTGTGTGTGCAGGCTCTTGTCTGACATTATTAAAAGCTATTATAAAATGTTTACTGAACACTATTTCTGTTATTGTTCCGTCCTGTGTGTTTACAGCTAAATGTACAAAGTTATTTCATCCATTCTAGAGTGTGTGTGTGTGTGTGTGTGTGTGTGTGTGTGTGTGTGTGTGTGTGTGTGTGTGTGTGTGTGTGTGTGTGTGTGTGTGTGTGTGTGTGTGTGTGTGTGTGTGTGTGTGTGTGTGTGTGTGTGTGTGTGTGTGTGTGTGTTTCACCTGGTGTTCGGCTATGGAAAGTTAAGGCACAACATAATTAAATATGTGCTCAGTAGCAAAGGCCCATGGATATAACGGTCTAAGTTAAGGTCAAGTCCAATTAATTTAACTCAGGAAATGGATTTTAAATTTAAAACACTCAACAAAGGCTTGAGAGCCAGCAGGACTTTCAGTGACTTTTCATGACCTCCTGCTTTCAAGTTAATACGTTTAAATGAAGTCTATTCAAGTACCAGTAGTCAGGAATGACAACAACACTTTAAAAACGTTTGTACTTTTCAAAGGAAGCATGAAACAAATACACTATTTGTTTCAATAATCCTGATGAACAGGATGGACAGGTGTCGTTTCTTTTGTGTCACAAAAGCCCAGGAAACGTGATCGCTGAGACTCCACACGGCTGCTCATTTTCTCTGCATTAAACCAGCACACAAGAGTGGACGTTGTCGTCCTTTGTTTGATAATCCGGGGCGAATGTTCTCACAGACCCTCCTGTTGCGTACAGTTGCCGTGGCTTCTCCTTTTTCCCTCTCTTGGAGCGTTTTCACAGCCAGCGTTGACAAAGTTTGCACTGAAGTAACTGAGGCAACAATACGACGGTCAATTTATGTTGCAGTATACTTCACCTGCAACGACAGTTATCATAAGTAGATACTTTTTTATCACATTCTAAATAAATTAAAAATGACCATCACAACAGCCACTGATTTTAGCTTCAGCTCTATCTGATGCAGTGAATGTGTTGCGCATTGTCCCTATTAGAGAATCAATAAGTTATGAGAAGAAATCACTTGTTTTCAGTTTCGCATGACTCAAATGCATAGCCTTGTTTTTTGTAATATGCAAATATTCGGCTTACTTCAAACCAATCAAATAAAAAACGATGCCTCTCACTCCTACAAGATGCTACTTGCACCCCCTGGTGGATGACAGAAAAACTGCATGGTCAAATGTGTTTATTGGTCATCTTTGAGCATCTGTCTCAATGTGGATGATAATCAAAGAGCTCACACCTCTCGCTAGCTGTCAACATCACTGTCTATTACTCACATCCGTCCGTCTGTCTGTGTGCAGGTCTTCCAGAGCAGTACTACAGTCTGACGTGGTTCCTCAGTCCGGTCCTCGGCCTCATGTTCACTCCTCTGATCGGCTCGGCCAGCGACCGCTGCACTCTGCGATGGGGCAGGAGGAGACCGTTCATCCTGGCTCTCTGTATAGGGACACTGATGGGAGTGGCACTGTTTCTGAATGGATCGCTGATCGGTGAGTGTTTATTTTTCGATATTTATATTGTGTGTGTGAATGGGAACTGAGAGAGAGCATATCAGCCCTCCATTTATTTCTGCTCTCTGGGCCCTTTGATCAGCTGCAGGCATCTTGTTAGTCGAGTAAACTAATGTTTCCATCGTGTTTTCAGAGGGAAAGGCTATTTGAAGTGCGTCCCTATTTCACAAACATCAGAGCAAACGGGGGAGCAACAAATACATTATCCCATCATTTTATTGAAATGACAGTTGAAGATCATTAATGTGGAATTTAAAGGGTTTACGGGCATCATCAAATATTGAAATTGCAGGTTAGGTGTGTAAATGGACTGTTTATGTTTTAAAAATAATGTACTTGTTAGTTGATGCCTTTTACTTTGTTATTATTACCCCTCAAAAAAAGAACAGCTGTTTTTATACGCCAGTGTATTTATAAATCACACAAGCATGGCCCAAAAATGCAAGAGGTTTGCTTTGTGCCATCTGCTGAACGCTGTTATCTAAACCACTTGAGACTTTCACGGCCTCAGTGGGAATTGAACCCCAAACTCGGGCAATCCAGAGACGCTGCTGTTTTACCCATCATGCATTAGTGCCACAGAGGAACTGAAAGAACAGGACAGCTTCTTTTAGCATCACTTGCCGAAAGCTTCCAGGTCGTGTCCTTGTTCAGATACTGGTGTTATCCTCAGTTTGACCCTCAGCTTATTACGTCATCCAATGGTTAAGGACACATGCAACCAATCCAATCAATCAAATTGATCAGTTGTCAATCATGCCTCACAGGTATTGATCTCTGGGTCAACTACAACACTATAGTTCTGGGTGCAATGTCACGAACCATCTATCTATACACACACACACACACACACACACACACACACACACACACACACAGTGTGTATCAAATCAGGCAAAAGGAAGTCAACCACATGTGATTTGAATCGAGTATATGTTATAAGGGATTAATTGGTGAACAGCACTCTTGTGCTCAATATTCAGAACCTGTATGTGGGAGATGAGAGATTAAGAGAGAAAGTGTATGTTTCCAATGTATATACGAATGTGTGTTGACAACACAGTGTGATATGGGAAAACTGTAGTAACCTGTATGAGAGTGTGTAAAGTGTGTTTGTGTGTTTGTGTTTGTGTGTGTTGACATGGGAACACAGGAGCAGGCAGTTCACAGGGAAATGCTTCCTGTTTGCTTTCCCCCTTTACACCAATCACAATTCACTTCCTGTCTGTCTGGCTCTAGTGAGTAGTGTCGCTCCATTGTCCCACACACACACACGCACACGCACACACACACACACACACAATGCTGTGCCTTCTATGAAAGTTTTGTTTCCCCAACGTTAATGGATTTCATTGCAAAGTCATGCTGCGTCACTCACTCACTCGCACATTTATTTACATGATCCTCAAGCTTTCCCATGTCGCTCTGTTGGGTTCATGCATTCATACCAGTTCACACTAAGCCCTCATACACAGACGCACATTGAGCAGCTCGAGGGCAGGACTGGGTCTCAAATGTAATGAAAACACACGAGGCCACACAAATCATGCAAAGCAGTATGGGAAATGTGCAGTGACCCATTTGTGTACATCTTTGTGGTGGTGTGCAGCTGTTGTAACTCACTAATCAGTTTAACATTCCAGATGTGTTTTATTTCCTCCTATAATATTAATTAGTAAAATGAATATGTACTTGTATGTAGACTTTTTGTACATGTGCTGTAATTATGACTTCTATTCAGTTTCTGTTGATATTTATTTGCCTTTTTTTAACAATCATTGCGTCTCGGACTAATTCACCCATTTCAATATGCATCTGCCTTATTTTGTATCCACATCTCTTTCTGTTATCTGTTCAACAATCAAACAGTTTTTTAATGTTGGTTATTTAATTGTATTATGACAACAAACGTATTTTTACAATTATAACTGTTTGTCTATTCACGTCTTTCTCCATTAGGTCTGTCGATGGGTGACGAGCAGGGGAGCCAACCAATAGGAATTATTCTTACTGTGCTGGGGGTGGTAGTGTTGGACTTCAGTGCAGACGCCACGGAGGGACCAATCAGAGCGTACCTGCTAGACGTGGCGGACTCGGAGGAACAAGACATGGCGCTCAACATCCACGCTGCCTCAGCAGGTACAACTGACTTCTGACACACTTTCACAGGATGTTAATACGGCAACGGTAGGTTTAACGTAACTGACTGGAATGGACACAGACTTAACATAAACTAGCACTCAGAGAGAATCAGACACAATCCTTTTCTGCTTATGTCTCGTTTGTACGTCTAAACTTTTGTCCGTGTGTGCAGGTCTCGGTGGTGCGGTCGGCTACGCCCTCGGGGGTTTAGACTGGACGCACACCTTCCTTGGAGCGATCTTCAAGTCCCAGGAGCAGATCCTGTTCGTCTTCGCTGCCATCCTCTTCTCCGTCTCTGTGGTGTTGCATCTCTTCAGCATCGATGAGCAGCCTTACTTGCCCCAACATGACAGACTGGATCAGGTACAGCGTGTGTGTGTGTGTTTGCAATCTAAAATATAATTGTAGTTCAACAAAATAAAAATAAAAACCCTCAGACTTTGGTTTTCTGTCCTCACCAGGAGAGTCCGGATCGCACCAAACTGCAACCATCAACCAATGGCAGGAATGGACTTCTCGCCCCCAAGCTTGAACTGATTGGAGAGGATGAAACGATGGACAGCTACGACCTCTATGACCCTCATGGAGACAACCTGTCAGAGCATGGGGATATGGACATGGACTTCCTGGAGATGGAGCTTGTGAGAAGTAAGTTCATAGGCCCCTGCTTCTTTCGCTGAAACGACCCTTCAAATCCAAACAAATAATCCCAATCAAACAGAAACAAAGTCATCTCTGTCCGGATGTAACAACGTCAGTTAAACTGTTCACTGCTTTGGAACTACATCTAAACTAATCTCTCCCCGTCTGTCTCCAGGTAAAAGTGACAGTGTCCTCGCCATGGCAGACGGCACGCTCGACCACCTGGACCACGATGCGTTGTACCTGTGCCACTTGGAGCCGTCCATCTTTGCTGACCGCCTCTCACCCAATCAGGGCTCGCCTCCTACGACGGGCAACTTCTTCAACCCAAACCGCAGCACTCCGCCGCCCCGGTTTGGCAACATCAGACGCAGCAGCAGTGTAGGAAGTCAAGACCTGCTCCAAGCCAACAACCACCAAACACACGCCACCAGCCCCAGAATTTCCCGCCTCTCCGCTTTCTTACAGGAAATGGAAAATGACGACGGTCAGGAGGCGTTGCTGAACAACCAGCTCAACGAGCAGCGGACACTGAACGGACGGCTGTTAGCCAGTGTGACTAACCCTGACAGAGCTAGCACCAACGGGCTGAGCTCTAAAGGACAGGCACATCGGGCTGGAATGGTCAAAGGTTTGTATCTTATCGTTATTTTTCACTTTCACAATTCTAGATTCAATGAAAAAAATAATAATCGTAGTTATTCAAATATTGTAATTATTAATGAGCTATCCAGTATTTTTTTAGTGCTATTTGAACTGATGTGATGGAAAACTATTTAATTATTGAAACAAATTAGTTTGTATTGATGTCTTTGTATTGAATCTGGCTGATTACAACAATGTATTTGAAATAATATTTTCACCTTTTCTGGGAGCAGCAACTCTGAGGAGTCATTAAGGAGATGAAGAGCTAGATCCAAAGGAGTGTACTTTAGGGCAATCCCATGAAAAGAAGGGGAAAATGTGCCCCCCTGTTCTCAGTATCTTTAAGGTTTCTTAACCTGTGAATAATGATAATAAACCATCACTTAATGTTGATCCATAATCCGTCTCTTATTCCAGCGGCCAGTACTGGAGCCCCCATGCGGCAGTCGCGTCACCGTCACATCTTCTACCGCCAGCCGTCCTGCACCTTCTCCTACTACGGTCGAGTGGGGAGCCACTGCTACTGCTGCCGCCAGGCCCACGCAGCTTATCCCATCAAGCCGTCTCGCAGCATGAACGACCTGTACGAAGTACAGGCCAGCCACAGGAGGAGGCACAGACAGAGGAACAGACACCGCAGCGGAAACACCAACTCCTCCAGCGGGGATACAGAGAGCGAAGAGGGAGAGGTGAGAAGGAATTTACCAACCTTATAGCCATGACAACTCTCAAACTCCGTCATTTCGTTCTGGTAGTTCAGTGTGTCTTTTTTTGGGGTGGGTGTTGTCTGACCTGGTCTCCTGTCTTCAGGTTGAGACCACTGTGCGGCTGCTGTGGCAGTCCATATGGAAGATACCTCCGGAGCTGCTGCGACTGTGCGCCTGTCACCTGTTCACCTGGTTCTCCATCATTGCTGAGGCCATCTTCTTCACTGACTTCATGGGTCAAGTCATCTACCACGGAGATCCTACTGTACGTGAAACAGCAGCTAAACACACACACACACACACACACACACACACACACACATATATATATATTTCCCTGCATTTACCTTAAGTTCAATTTCTCATTTTCTTGTGGTCCTTTTCTTTTTGTCTCTTACTCTGATATTGTCATGTCAAGCTGTCTACAGCAGGTTCAAGATGAGTGTGTCTCTGCCTAGTTAATCCACAGCCCAGTTAAGAACTAAGCCTGTTTTTTCTCTCTCAGGCTCCTCTTAACTCTACTTTGCTGGAGGACTATCACAAAGGAGTTCAGATGGGATGTTGGGGGCTGGTTATATATGCCATGACTGCTGCTACGTGCTCCGGTAACACAAGCACATATGAATGCACATAGTCTCATGCACACACACTTCCATATTGGGTTGCCAAACTGTCTTAAAGGAACAGTGTGTAGGATTTAGTGGCATCAAGTGGTGATGTTGCAGTTGAACACCCCCCCCCCCCAGCTCACCCCTTCCTTCCCAAGTGTGTGCTAGCATCTACGGTGGCCTTCAAGTAAAGAAAACACCTTCATGGCCCCCTCTAGAGCCAATGTTTGGTTTGTCCGCTCTGGGCTGCCGTAGAAACATGGCGGTGCAACATGGCGGACTCCATGAAGAGGACCCGCTTCGTATGTGGATATAAATGTCTCATTCTAAGCTAACGAAAACACAATGACTCTTAGTTTCAGGTGATAAAAATACACTAATGAAAACATACAGTAGTTATAATATAACATTGTAGTTCTGCCCATAAAGCCCCCTTAATGCTACACACTGTTCCTTTAAAGAAACCAAGCTCTCGGCTGTAAAGTGCTCTTTTATTTTCGTCTCGACATTAAATTCTGTACTAACAGATCCGCGAATCTACCTTCCCCAGCTATCCTTCAGAAGTACCTTGACAACTTTGACCTGAGCATTAAGGTCATCTACATCATGGGGACGCTTGCATTTTCCATAGGTATGAACCACATAGCAGAACAAACTAAATGAATGAGTGAACAGCTGATGAATGACATTGTTTCTCTTTTATTTCCCTCCTTAGGAACAGCTGTTATGGCAATCTTCCCTAACGTGTATGTGTCCATGGTGATGATCAGCAGCATGGGCATAATCTCCATGAGCATCTCCTATTGTCCTTATGCTCTGCTGGGACAGTATCACGAAATGAAAGAGGTACGGACATATGCAACTTGAAAAACCTTGTTTGTTTGTTTTTAATATGTAATATTAACCTGCCAAGAGAATCATTCTGTATTACTGTATATGTGGAAAGCTATTTTTCTAATATGTAGCTTTTCATTAACTGTAACTCTGTCTCTGTCTTTTGCAGTACATCAGGCACAGTCCTGGTAACTCCCGCAGAGGCTTTGGCATCGACTGTGCCATCTTATCCTGCCAGGTGAGTGACATTGTCGTAATGAAATCTTTGTGGCGTACGTGTAGTATATGTATACACACAGTCCACAAAAAGACTGTGTTGTTATTTAACCGTTTGCTATTCTGTAGGTGTACATCAGTCAGATCTTGGTGGCCTCAGCTCTGGGTGCTGTAGTCAAGGCTGTTGGCAGCGTTCGTGTCATTCCCATGGTGGCCTCTGTGGGCTCCCTCCTCGGATTCTTCACCGCCCTCTTCCTGGTCATTTACCCGACTCCAAACAACGGGTGAGTTCTGGTCTTCTTGCTGTCTTTAAAGAAATAGTTAGACATGTTTGGAAATACACTTTTTCACTCTCATGGCATTACGATAAATATGAAGCTGCAGGCAGCAGCTGGTTAGCTTAGCTTAGCACAAGACTGGAAACAGGAGGAAACAGTTAGCCTGGCTGTCAGAAGGTAATACAATCAGCACCTCCAAAGCTCAGTTGTTGTAACTGGTTCCAGTATTTTTGCTTAGCTAACCGGCTAACTGGCTCTTGGCAAGAAAGCAAAAAAGCATAAAACCCAGATCGTCAAGCTGTTCCTTCAAGCCCAAAAACGCCGTCGTAACAGTTGTGATTTTGATTATGATTGACAGGGATGGGGAATCCGCCAAAGCTTCGAAACGGTCCTTGACAAAACTGGAAAATCACAACAGCAACAAAGTGGCTGTTACAGTGGTGACAGAGAAACCCAGCTTCCTGAAACTCAACAAGAAGGGCAAGGCCACCACCACCACCACCGCTTCCTGTCACATGGAGAACGAGTCAGCTCTGTGATTGGCTGGCTTAAATCGACAGACACGTTGCTGCAGAAACCACAAACTTCCCTGAAAAGACTGCTGATGGGAAGACTTTAGGATATTGCCGTCCGCGTCATGCTGGAGTTCACAGACACAATGAAGAGAGAGGAGGGCCGTTGCCGTGCGTTTGGTCCACTCTTGGTGTCGCTACTTTCTTTAACAGGCTTTTTCTTGATTTGCTGAAGAAAACAACTCAATCTTACGTGGGAGCATTCTGGTCCCAGTGCTGATTCGGCCATCACAGGAATTCTTTACACTTCGCCCTCATAAACCTTTGACTGATCCGTCAGGGTTGTCCAGAGGTGGTTTTAAGGAGAGTTTGTCTCTGTCTCTCAGGGCCTTTAGAAGGTGCTACTGAGCAGCTGCCTGGACAAGACAATTCAGGGGACTTGCACACAGATACATACATACACGCACACACGCACCTCTTCATCTGTGGTCAACACAATCGAATGAACACATGAATAATTGACGAACATCAGTCCTTGAAGCTGCAATCATTCAAAAATGCTGAAAATTGTTCTTCCTCGCCGTGGAATCGGCTCGATCGAATCTGCTATGATGATGCCGACGAGATCGGCAAGAGTGTGTGCGAGTGTGTGTCTGCTGACGTTTCCACCAAAATATACCCAATGGCACGCTCGGATTTGCGTGACTTTTTTTCAGCATTCTGCAACAGTAGCTTTAAGACTCTAGAGACTTCTGCAAGTGGCATTTCTGAAACAAAGAGCCCGGTGCCTGGCTCTTGGTTCTTAAAAAATGACTCTTTAATCCCCAGATTGATTGCAAGTGTGTGTGTGTGTGTGTGTGTGTGTGTTTTTGCCCTCCACCACGTGACAGGAGTGCTAAAGTCTTTAATTTAGCCTTCACTCCAGGGCAAAGTTGACAATAGGCTCTGCTCAGAAGTGGCCTGTATGTTAAGGGTCAAGAATACGGATGTGTATTGAGTGAGGGGGGGGGGGGGGGGAAAGAGTGAAGTTGCAATATGTGCAGTATACAGGGCATTACAATCCCAAATATTATTGTCATGATTTATTGAGGGCCCAGAATGATGCTTCCATTTGTTTTTTTTAATAATCTAGACTGACCTACATGCTGCATGATAGAGGAGCAGAGGAGAGACAAACCAAACACCAGAGAAGAAGAGGAGAGAGAGGTGGAGCTGCTCTCTCTCTCTCTCTCTCTGCTTTCTTGCTGAATCATTTTAATAAAATGCTGTTAGCACAATGTTTGTCACTAGCTGCACATTAGCTGAGCCATTGTTTGAAATTGTGTTCAATAGCATCCAGTAAGAACTTTTTTTTTGAAGTCCTCTTGGGTTGTTGGACGCATTTGTCTTCGGACACCAGCAGGACGCTCCTGGCGCTCCTCTGTTCCAGCGGATCCAGTAACTCCACCAGTAATCTGGAATTGGACACAAGAATGTTAGAATGGGTCCTGGATATATTAAAAGAAAAAATGTGTCATGTAAGAGGCTAAATATATCCTTCTAGTTCAGGCTTGTTATGTGAGGATTTCCGCTCCGGGTCTAGGTATCTTGGTTCCACTGTACAGGGCCAAATATAAGTATGATATAGTATTTTAGATGACATCTGTGTGTTGTATGCTGAATGGATAGTTAGAAAAGGACAGAGGGAGGACTGGAGGAATGTGAAAATATTCAGCATTCAGACATGAACGTGCTATCGATCATCTGCGTCTTCCCAAAATGCCAAAATGTTCTTTTAAATGTTTGAAATGAAGCAACATTTTAATATTTAAAGATTAACAAATACATGTCTTAACTTGATCCAAAATAAGGCAATGGAGGCAGATTTAACATTTTCCGCAGACTTTCCGCAGACTAAAATCAAATTTCTGCTCTTGAAAACTAAAACTTAACAGCCTTGAAAAAAATCCAGCTTTGCCTCCCGAAAAACGACAAAATATCAAGAATAATTTACCAAAAAACCCCCAGCCTGCCCATGCCCAGAATATATTTGATCTTGAGGCGAACAGCTTCAGGTAGTTTATTTTACATGACGCGTGAGACGCTGCGTCTGCTGCTTCATGAGGACGTGATGGTGGATGAGGAAGAAACTGTTGAGTTTACACAGTGATGAGACGGATGGGCTAATTACGAAAGTATTTGATTAAAACTCGTGCAAGTTGTGTAAACCTAAACTCTTATTAATACTGAATGATGTTTATTGTAGACCAAAAAGGTATAGTGATCTTGTAATGTTTTAATAGACGATGCTGGACGTTTAAAAAAAAGGTGTAGTAAGAGTTTTAAGTGAAAGATTTAACACTTTATTGTGTCTTTTGTTTTCTGACAAATCCGATCTTTTGTTGCAATAACAGCCTCTGTTAATCAGCTGGGAAGAGGTCTGTGATGGTCTGTGTGGGGTGGTGGTGAAATCCTACATCTGTCGGGGGGGAAAGGCTGTGGATTTGGGTCGGTTGTCCTTTCAGCTCAATCAGCTGAAACATGCAATTTTGAAAGGAATCAAAATGTAAATTGCAGTGACTTGATTTACTGATGGAAGAACATTTTATTTTGGTTTTAGAAGTGAATTCACTCGCCGATGCTGTGGTTATTGTTTTCCTTTCACTTGGACGGGTGCTGGTGCAGAGTTTCATCCTGTTTCTGACAGAATAGATTCCTTCCATGATTTCAGGTACATTCATTCAGTCCCAGAGCAGAGCAGAGTAGAGCGAGAGCGAGAGCGAGAGAGAGAGAGAGAGAGAGAGAGAGAGAGAGAGAGAGAGAGAGAGAGAGAGAGAGAGAGAGAGAGAGAGAGAGAGAGAGAGAGAGAGAGAGAGAGAGAGAGAGAGAGAGAGAGAGAGAGAGAGAGAGAGAGAGAGAGAGAGAGAGAGAGAGAGAGAGAGAGAGAGAGAGAGAGAGAGAGAGAGAGAGAGAGAGTGTTTTGCTTCCTGGGTTGACCCTCTGGCTGTGGTGCTGGGACAAAAAAAGAAGCAGGGATGGGACAATGAGAAAAGACGAGGGGATACAGATGCCACAGTTTTGAATGTCTTCTGTAACCTCTAGGGCAATCAAATAGTCTGGATTAAATAATGGACACACAGCGTCAGTTTAATGACAACATGAAGATAAAAACATAGCTTTGGGTTTGAGAGGTTTGCATGTGACAACAGCAATATGCATGTGCGGAAAACACCAAAGTATAACTCTGTACAAATCACTCAAGCTCTTTGTTGTCCTAACAGGTCAGGGATGTATTTTCTAATGCACGGCTGGATGTTTGTGTCTTTTTTGTTTTGAACTTAAGTGTGTAAAGAAAAACCAACATGTACTATTTAAGCCGAAACTCTGTGCTCGGTCTGGGTCAGTGCACGCTCGACAAGCAATGTGACTTTCTAAAGTTTGTGCACATTTTTCGAGTACAGTTTGAAGACGGCACACATCTCGTTGCTTTTTAGCACAGCGTGCATGTGGCCTGAAGGCGAGGTGTGTGTCGTCTTCCCGAGCAACACTCCTTGTTGACAGTGTAGGTGAGAAACTCTAGGCCTCGAATACTTGAAGTGCAACTTTAGTGTTTCTTTTTCAATACAGTGGTAAGTCTTTGTTTTTTCTCTTTTTTCCCCCCCAACGTCCCAAGCCTTGTAGTTACCGCAGACTCTGGAATGTTCAGACAGCAGCATGGCCTGCTGGGAGATTGAGTTCTTACCTTTTTTGATTCCATCTTGTGACTTAAATGTTTAAAAACAAGGTCAATGAATGTGAAGCGATTTCAGCCGAAATAATTATTGTTTTGATGTTCGACAAGCCTGACATTGCACAGAACTTGCACATTATTAAGTTAAGAAAAAAACTAAAAACAGTAGAAGTGTTTTTAGAGCTTTCGTGTCCATAATGGACACATTTCACTTAGTTTCCAAAATCAGTTAAAGCTATTCTAATTGCTGTTACGGGAGATGTTACACAGTCGGACTGGATTGTGTGTGTTGTGAGTGTGTGTGCATGTTTGCAGTCGTCTCACAGCTGCTCACATGTAAAGCGAGAGGCAAGAGTGTGTTAAACATGTCATCTCAGTGTTTGTTTTGGGTTCATGTTCTCTGTTCTTTGCAACATCACCTGGTTTACACTTAACTCTGGAATCGATGGCTGCAATACCTGAGGTTATTTACGAGTCTTTATTCTCTCTGTTCTGGTGTTTTCACTCAACTAGAAAGTGTATTTTTTATTTTAATTTTAAGGCACAGCCACACATGAGAGTTTGGCCTTTGCACTTTTTCAGTGGCAGCCATGTTGGCTCCACGGTCCTGATCATTGAATGAATGTGGCGACGTGGTGATGCTGCTTCATGTTCCCAGCCAGCTGCTGTCAGTGACAGCAGCTGCGTGGCGGCCATGCAGTTATAGTCCAACCTGGCCAGAGTGTGTGTGTGTGTGTGTGGCTCTGCCTCCGGTAAACTGTTTGTTAATGACCAAGGAGAGAGATGCCTCTATACTTTGATCCTCACAGAGATTAAATCTAGAAGAATACTTAAAGAATGGGAAAGCAAGTATGCGCAGTGTACTATATATAATATGCCTTGTTATTTGAAAAAATAAGATGTAAATATACATATTTCTCTTTTAGTTTCTTCTTTTTTGCTGCTATAAAAAAAGATGATTATTTTTGTTCGTAGTTTTGTTTTCTATATAAAGACTGTATATATCGCTATGTTCTGTAAATAAGCTTGAGCCTTCACATGTAGGACTCTGGATGAACACTGTATGGAACGCACCTTTAAAATCTGTTCAGAATTAAACCAAAAAGGACTCCTGTCATTCTTTAAGATTTCAAAACGGACTTACAGCTCAACAAAGTACTCAAAGCACGTTCTGCTGGTGGAGTGAGCAGAGGGTTGCGAGAACAAATCAGATTATAGTATTGGAAACTCAAATCATGTGATTACAAGCTCCACATATAATGTCCTGCATGGAAAACTATGAATTATAATCACATCACACACAGTCTGACTTCTTAGAAGTCACAGTAAATATACAGTTATACCCAGAAACTTAAATATTAGATGAAATACATGTAATTTAGAAGACAATGGGGAGGCAAACATTGCTTTACATTTAGATAGACAATTTCATCCCAAAAATTATTGAAGTAATCTGATGTTAAGTTCTGATTGTTGGCGCTCTGCAAGGTTTAAGTCAATGTATTAAAGAGCATTTAGGTGTACATGAGAGGATGCAGGTGTTCAGAAGGATGGAGGTACTTGTTGGCAGAAATGTTCTGGACTTATTACCGCTTTAAGATATTTGGTAATTATCTTAAAGACTTTTAAATCCATTCATTTTACCGACTGGTCTGAACAATGCAGCGCGACATTTTCACTCGTATTATTGCTGCCGCAGGAATTATTCATTTAAATGAGCTCCTATGAAATAACAGAAAAGAAAGCATCTTCAGGCACTCAGGCAGAGCACGGAGAAAAATGTTCAATTAAAAGTCTGAGCAATGGTTTCAAACTCTGAACCGCCGGTTAAACCTCACATGGTCTTCATTAAAACTCTTTAATTTCATGTCTCTGGAGAGTTTAAGGTTTACGTGTCATCATTCATGTGACTGCTGGTGAAGTAACCTGCTTGTCTGCAGTTTCAAGACTACTTCTTTCTTTTGAGGTAAAAACCTCTTAGCTCAGCATCTTCAAAGCCTCAAGGCCTCAAGCCTCAAGCCTACTGGTTTCCCATGATGCCGTGTGCTCAGACTGCTGAGAGAGGAAGAGGAGGTCAGTAAACTTTGTTCCTGCAGAATCAGTGTTCGCTCTCACACACTCAGGGCCTCTTTCCACACAGAGACACCAGAGAAGGAACCTGAAACTTGTGTGTGTGATGAACTTATGCAGAGGTATGACGTTACAGTGCCGGAACATGTTAAGTGAACTGTAATGACCTGCTGCCCCTTTAGAGGGATTAAAGAGAATTAACACTCTCTGGCTCCTATTGCTACCATGACTGAACAGCTCTTCTCTAATATGTAATGTTTAAAAATGTAAATCAAGAGATTGAATCCTTTTCATATATATTTACTACGTCTCAGTTTAGATGACTGCAGCTGAAGTTCATGTTGGGTAATAATCTGGATACAATTTTGTTGAAAATGTTACTTTTTGAGTATCGAGGATAATATCTATGTCAAAGTGTTCTACTGCATTTTGGGACAAAATATGTTTGCAATTTTCAAATTCCATCGCGAAAGATATAAAAAACGGCATACACAGATTGCACGAGTCAACTTTTACATATTATACTGAGCAGCACCTACATGTGCCGGAGTACGATTATCAGATTATTTTTGTTTCAGTTCTGTTTTCATCAAATGTACTGTTCCATCATATCCCAGAGACGGTGCTGTGGTGAGACACTGTCCTCTGGTGGAACGCATCAGATCAGCTCTGTAGATCTGATTCATGCAGATCTTTACAGTCTTTCTGTTACACAATAATATTCACATTTTAGGCTGTTCATGTACACAGTCATAGTTTAACTGTTTGAGAGTGACACTGAATTCAACAGCAGCAAAAGATTGTGTTTTCATAGGTTTAAAAATGAAAAAGAACTTTACACCTAACAAATCATCAAACAAGTACAAATATGATACAAAGAAAAAAGAACTTTAATTAGTAAGAAAAGGAAAGAACAAGCAATGGTTGTGAGGCTGTAGTCCACAGTGAAGAAATGAAATCAGTGTAAAGTCCCCGTGTTGTTGTTTTTAGTCCTTCAGTGCTTTCCCAAATTTACACAAATGTAAAAAATAAAAGGTTCAGCTTTAACTTTCTAAAACAACACGTTTTGTATGTTCCTGCACACCTCACCTGATCATGTCCTCCAAAATGTCAGAAATATAAACGGAGACATTTGTTGAAACTCTATCAGTGGTTTGCTTTTCTTATTAATTCCCTTTCAAGTCCGTGTTTATTAAGAGACGTGTGTTTTCTGTGTGACGTCAGGCCTCCATTTACACAATTGTAAAATGATAAACAAAGAGAGCTTCACTGCGCACTTGAGAAACTAAGGGTTACAAGTGTTTATACTTCTGAAGAGAGCTTTGCTTCCAGCTTATTTAATGTTCTCACCATGACTCGATCCCATTGCTTTGCTCTCTCACGCTTTCATTCCATTTTACTTCAAGATACAAAAAACACTTCTCACTGCAACCTATACATCCTAATGTAATCAGGTACATGTTTATGAAACAGTGTTTGTCAGTCCAGCTATATGTTTATTACTGGGGTTGCATGCAACATGCAACTGCAACCTCAAAAATAAACATTTAGTTGAATATATGACTCTTATTGTGTCAATCAAAAGCGAGCATCAACATCTTTGTAGAAGTTGAATTGAAGGCGGAGTTGTTGTATTAGATTGCATTTGATTTGACAGGTGTAGCTCACATAGTGTGGCCAAATCTCAACTTTTTACACAGTCTATAGTTTCATAATAATCCGCTCCACACGAGTTGGCAGAGTGAACTGTAATTCTAGATCTTTCAATATTTTTGAATCCTGCGTGAAGGTCATTTTTGATGTGGTCTCTCTGACAGTACGAGCTCATCGGTTTCACAGCAAAGCCTTCCCTTTGTGGTCCAGTATTTGCTCTCACCAGCCTCGGGACAAAATCCAAACAAGGCGAAAAGACATGGTGAGATAAAGGGATGTACGGAGAGAGGCAGCCGCTGAAGGGATCGTTTTTAAAGGAGAAATTTGCGGTATCTATTTATTTCTCCGTTTTTTTACATCTCTCTTTGATACTTAGTTTGTTCTTTTCCAGCCTCACAATCTCTCTGTATCTGTTCATCCATCACTCTCGGTGAGTCTTTGTCTCTGGACTGTTCCACTCACAGGGGTCGAGGGGGTCAGCTGTCTTTAAGTGGAATGTTCCATGTTGGCAGCAGAGAGGGGAGAGCTCGTGAGAGTGAGTGTGGCCACGCTGTGAGCTATCGCCAGTGCCGTACCTGGGCATTTATTCACTGAATTCCTCTCCCCTTCTCCCCCACTTGTGTGCCCCGCCTCCCCGTCCCCCTCCCTTGCTCCCCTCCTTGTCCTCCACACTCTCTTGAAGCTGTCCGTCACAAAGCAGTAAACCACTGGATCCAGGCAGCTGTTCAGGCTGCTCAGGGTGACTGTGATGTGATAGGCAAGTACGTGCCCCGCCCCCTGTCCTATCCCCTCCCCTCTGACTTTGACCCGGAAGTAAACCAGCACCTGCCGGACGTGGAACGGCGTGAAGCAGATGGTGAAGACCACCAGGACGGTGGCCAGCAGTCTGACAGCACGTGCCCTCCTCGCCCTGCTCTGCTGGGGCATCAGGCCGTGGCTGGAGGAGAGAAAACAGGCGACCCGCAGGGTGAAGCCCACCACGGCCAACAGGGGGAGCAGGAACTCCAGGATGGTGAGGTAGAAGAGGGCCGGGAGGAGCACACAGGAGGAGCTGAACTCCAACGCTGTGGTCTGTAGAGAGCAGGAGAGAGATCCCAACACATCTAAAAGCACTCTTTCTCCTTTGTTCCTTTTAGGATGACTATGTTGTGTTTGTAGTGCATGTAGTCCTCACCTGGAAAGAGTAGGTGACCACAACTGCGATGAACCAAACTGTGGTGCTGACACACTTGGCTGTTCCTGTGGTCCTGCATCGATGGAGAGTACTGGACGCATGGACGACAGCGAGGTACCGATCTATGCAGATACTGATAGAGGTGGAACGGAAGTCACAGCGAGAAGAAGAGGTTAAAAGGTTTTTTTTGCTGATAGTTTGTTTTCATTTTAAATGTCGAACGAAGGAGTGACCAACTCACCTGGTCAGAAACAGTATACTACAGTACATGTTGACAAAGTAGCTGAAGGTGTGAACGTAGGAGCAGGCCACACAGCTCCCTCCACTGTGGTACAGAGCAATGCGAGAGGGCAACGACAGTGCCACCATCAGATCAGCCACAGCAAGGTTTATGGTGTAAACCACAGAGGCTGAGGAGTGGGTGGAGGCCCCACAGAACACATAGAGAGCCAGACTGTTGAGGACCACACCAACCACCAGCATCAGACCGTTACACACCTGCAGCATGGAGGAACGGAGTACTCTGAATACAACTGTGGATTTCATACAGAGTCCGGTGAAGCAAGGTGGCTATACTTAATAAATGAGTCGATTTTTCTCTCCTTAATGTACCTTTTTTTTTTTAAAATCTTGTTTCCTGCCATAAATCATGAAAAAAAAGGCTTTAAACTCCATTTTATTTTTCTTCACAGCGGTTGTGGGTTGGAAAGTGGACATGACTTCTCCTGCTAACCGGTATCCTTTCTTACCATGAGAGAAACCCACACAGCGTAGAAGTCTTGGTACAGCTGCATGTCCAGGTGGGCTGACCTACGCAGGTAAGGTGCCCCCCACCGCTGGTCCCAGGCGCTGCAGTTAGTTGGGTCAGGGGTCAAGAGGTGCGCAGTGGTGGAGGTGGAGCTGATGCTGGTAAGAAGGCTCTCCATTGGATGAAAAGGATGACGGAATGACGGGTTTGTGATCTGAGTGGCAGGAGAAGGAAGAAAAAGACAAGAAACAACACTTTCTGATTCCTTCTGAGAGGAGGCGGCTGTGATTGAGAAACAAAGGGAAGGTTTGGGAAGAATAGTGATACATCATCTGCATACAGGTCAATTTTGTGTTGTGTTTACTGAGTTGAATTCCTTTGACGTCAATATTAGCTTTTCTCAGTTGGCAGTTATACAAGTCGTTATAGCAATGACATGACTTTTGCATCGTTTGTGTCTGTTATAGTGAAAATATAAACTTCATTCATCTCCGAGGTTCATTTGTTTATCGGCTAAAAGCATGTTAGGATTGTTTCCACACTTGTGCTGTTGCTGTCCACTTATAACCATCTCCCAGCAGTCATTTCAATTCATAAAAGGAACTCCCATAATGTTTGTGAGAGAAAGATGCCTCACACTTACACCCTGGAGTCAGTCGCATTGTATTATTAATAGACTTAAACAGCTTCAGTCTAACGTGATGAAATGTGCTCTCATTGGCTCAGAACAACTCAACATTTTTCAGCTCGGTGAGCAGACACACGCGTACTAAAAACTAAAAGAAGGAGTAATGACCCCTGGTGATGGAAAGTGGTCAACATCAGCAGGAGTTAATCCAGAGGGAGAGACTTCAGAAATCCCCGTCTTATAAACAATGTCCTCTCGTACCGTCGAGATGACTGAATCCATCTTCATACGCGCTCTAAAAGGATGTGACACTTTCAACAAAGCTAAGTAGTGACCTCGTGTGTTAAACACAGTGTACAATATTGATAGGAACCATGTCAGCGTGAGCTGCTATTTAATACACAGCTGACACAGGTTGTGTTGAGCACGAGATGTAAGTTTGTCTTCAACGAGCCACATAAATTTGATAAATTTGACGCTTCCTGTTTAAGAGAGGGGAGGCTTTAAAGTCCCCAACATGCAGATGCTGCTCTCTTTCAAGAGGTTTAAGGTGAATGTAACTGTACAACAAGCTAACAGCAGACCAATCGTTTTCAAGGAACTCTGGTTTGGCTTAGAGGACGTGAGGAGAGATAAAATGCTGGAAAATATAACTTTCATCTGAAGAGGAAAGCGACTGAAAAAAAGGCAGATATGCTGCAGTGCGTCGGTAAATTTGCTCTGTAACTACAATCGTTTCACAAAGACATCACAATTCCAAAACCTTTTTGGGGCTTCCAGACTTATTACATGGTCTTCATCTGCAGTTGGCGTGTGCTCATTTGTGATGAAGATGGATCCGTTGACATGTGACTTTAGAAAGATTGGTTTGATCGTTTTGTGAAACGACCCTTTACAAAGCCAAGAACCAACATCGATCCTCCTGCAGTGCGTGTTTTCTTGGCTCTCTATCCGTCGCTGCATAGATTTCCATCTAAAGTGAGTTCAGCTCGTATGTGAAGTGTTATGTAAGACAGAAATGGAGTGTGAAATTAACAAACACACAGTATAGATTCTAATTCACATTTTGCTGTCTCAGTCGGGTTGTGTTGGATATTTAATTTAAAAAATGAATCATTATGAGCAGCTTACGCACCATGTGATAAAATATGTTTAATTATACTGAACTGAGTACCACTTAAATTTCCAGGTCTTAATTTCAAATATAACATATATATTGTAATAATAAGATATTTCAACAAATCGTTATGTTACGTTGGATTGCAGGTGAACCAGGCGGAGTCTTGCCTACCGGGCCTAATTGTTGAAGTGTGGCTCCTGCTCTGATTCAAAGTTAGGTTTTTAAAACGAGTTTACTTTAAATGAGGAAAAGCATTTGAAGGGTTTGAATGAAACTTCAACAGTTTGACACCTGAGAGAAATGTTTCTCCCACTTTCAATCCAGACTTGCTAACTTCTTTCTTCATATAAAACAAGGTCGATAACCAAATGGATTTCCCTGTTTAAGGTACTATTTGACAGACACACAGAAATGTCTTTCCTTTCCTTATAAATACCAGAGATGGATGAGCTCCTACACGTCCTGCCAAAGAAGGGCTTTCCACTGTTCATCATCATACAGACAGCCGGATAAAACATGGCCGAGGGCCTAAAGGACAGAAAGATTCCGACACACTGCTATCTGGTTCCTGATTCAGCCATTTCTTCTACATGTCATGCTCACATCCAATAACATATTAGTGCAGATGATTGTTACCCAGCACTCAGCTTTTAAGAGCTACGATCATATACAATTCAACTATCTAGTCTCCAAATCTTGCTTGAACCTAAACCTTAAATCATGTAAATCCCAACAGTTTTAGACAGAACAATAACATTCACTTCATGTCATCTTTAATGACTGAAAGCTCCTGTATTCAGAGAAAAGCTCTGCATGTAACCTATAAGCACGGCTTTAAATAGAGGCTGTTTCCTCCTATCAGTGCAGCCCATATGGTTCAAGGCATCCAATCCCTAATGGAGAATGAGAAAAGTAAACCGGTTAGAAAATACTTTTCTGAAACATACCTTCAAAGGAGGCAAAGAGAGCGAAACAGCCCTTGTCCAGTAGATCCACCAAAAACCTCTTAACGTTTTAATGTTTATATTATTATGATAAAGTTACAGAGTTGCTGTTCTACTTCTTCTTTCCTCCGTTGTTCTCTAGTTTCTCTAGTAGACAAGAGAGTGAGTAGAGTTGGGATGTGAACCTCTCTGGGCGGGACGATTGCTCCAGCAGAGCAGAGTGTACAGTCAGGAAGCTGGACCTCTCATGTCACCCCCCTGTCCCACAATGGTGCACAGAAGGAATAAACACAATATAGAACAGAATGCAGTAGAAAAGAGTCTTCCTGCCCTGTACTTTCCTTCTATTTTGACCACCTCTCCGGATTTGGAGGGAGAGAGCTTAGTATCATAAAAGGCCGACAAGAAACTGTCAGAAAAACAGGCAAAAATAGATAGAAGTGCATACATTAAAGACAACTGCTGGTCGGATTGGAAACAACAGGATCTGAAATAACAGTTGAGTAAGAGATTTGTAAATACAAAAGAAAGAAAGATTTGCAAAAACGAACCCTATCTTGTCTTTATGAGACAAAAGGAAGAAGAGACCGGAATGGACTATTTCATTCAAGTAGGTTTTGAATACGTTTATTTCAAGCTGTCTCCGGGGTGGTCCCACGTTCAAAGGGTCTGTAGGGGGAAAAAGTGTGTTTGTCTCTGTGTAAATACCTGACTCAATTAGAGAAGAGAGGTTTCTGTACATGTTTTTACAAAGCTGCCAGCCTGTGAACCCGTTGAATTCAATTTACACACACAGTTAGAGAGAGAGGGAGGGAGAGAGAGAGAGAGAGAGAGCGAGCGAGAGAGAGAGAGAGAGAGAGAGAGAGAGATGGTCTTTTGCATTTATTTTAACAGAGATATAATATTTGGAGTGAAGCACAGTGACGTAAACAGAGAGGTGGCCACCACTCTCTCTCGAGTGTGTGTGTGTGTGTGTGTTTTTTGTGTGCGTCCATGTGCATGTGTGTATCAACTATGTACGGTGCATGACAGAATGTCAAACAAACTGTCGTAGAACAGAGCCGACCTGAATACTCGTGAATGAATTCATCTTCAGTTCATATGAAACGAAAAAGGGATTTATGATTCATGATGCATTGCTGGTGATGTCTGTTGCAAAGGTCCTTGCTGATGTTTGATTGAATGTTTTTTTAGCTTGTTCAAATATTTGAAATCATTGTCGGATGATCTATCCCAGCTTGTTTAAAGTGCTGGAGACAGAGAGGAGGATGTCCCACTCAGCACTTTAGTGGGGTACACTAACAATTCAACATATAAAAGTCAATTCGCTGGAGGACAGCAAATGTTTTCTGTGGGTCTGGAGGAGCTTTCTAGAGTCTGAGAAAAAATGACTGAAGTAACATTGCTTGATTATCTTTCATAGTTTGAAAGTTGCAGGCCTTTAGCAGCCAGTGAGGGTCAAATGAACAGAAGCTATTGAATTGAATTTTGCAAGTATAGTAACCAAACTGGGGATTTAAAGTCTGGATTTTTCTGCATGTGCTTCATCCCTTTGACAATTATTTTACATTTTTTGTCTCCAAAACTTTAGGGAAGTGCAGTGCAGAATTATGACCATATTGACAATGAACAGGAATACATTTATATAACTTCTCAAATGAAGCAGGATTTAATCATTTTAACAGTTAATTTAGTATTTATTTAGTGTGGCAAATTATAATGCAGCCCAATGCTGGGCAATAATTCATGAAAAGTGAAATTAAGGTAGTATGGCATGGAATTAGGTTTTATTAAAAATACTAACTCATCATTGTAGCCTGATATATAAAATAAATGTGAAAAAAGCATATTAAATTATTATGATTATTATATAAAATTGATTGTCATTCATAATATATATATATATATATATATATATATATATATCAATCGCTTTGTAGTATGTATTAGAGTAATTGATGAATCAACATTTCTGTGATTTATACAATATTCAGTATACTGTCTGTACATCGGTCAGGCTTTTTGTTGCCACGGCGACCGAGTTGCGTTACCATTTAAGATCCGCCGGTAGCGATGGGAACGGAAATCAAATATGTAAACAAACGTCACGCTTGTTATCTAGCAACAGTTTTAGTTAACCTAACAGACTAAAACACACACACAACGGTGGAAAAAACGCTAACAAGATGTCCAAAAATACTTCTCCGGACGGATTCTTGACTATCTTATACAGCATCGGTAGCAAACCGCTTCAGAATTGGGATAAAAAGGTGAGATATGAACCGAATATAGCTGTGTTAGCTAGCCGTGCTAAAGCTAACTGGCGGTACGTGTTTTGGGCTTAAAGCTTTAGCTGTATTATAACTGCCGTCTCTCTGTTGGAGTGTGTTGTGAAAATAAAGCTATCTTTCACAGAGCGGATTTAAGAATGAAACAGAAGCTCTCAAGAGGCGTATAGTTGTATCAAAAGCAATAGTTTATTTATCAACAGAGTTATTCAGCCATCAAACATGCATGGGTTAATAGAGCTTCGCTCGCATCGAGGTCAGCCATAAAAACGCTTCAACATTACAGCGTGATAATTTATATAGTTACTCCTTATTGTAGCAGAAGGGAGCATCGGTGTCCCTTTAATTACCGGGCCAATCGCAGTGGGCGGGCATTGCATAAATGCGCCAGGGATCCCCTCTGCTCCCTCCTGACGTCAAACGCGTGTCCCGCTTCCGGTTTGCTGGACATCCGCCGCTGTGCAGACTATCTCTGGGGCTCCCCTCGTCCTGCACAGGTGATTCACCTGCGGAGCTGTCGGTGAGTCTCGATTGGGTCCTGATTTAAATATACTCGTGTTCTGTTAGTGACAGTGCTTTGCTTGTATAGCTGCCGGTAGCTACGCTACATGCCCTCCTCCCCCCCCTTCTGGAGCCGACGCACATTGCCTGATCGGTAAGGTGATTTTATTCTGTTAGTTTATATACTTTGTGTTAATTATCCTTTTATTCATTTTTTGCTATCCCGTACAGGGGACTTTTGGTTGGGTTCAAGCGGAACGCCGCCAGAGCTGCGGCTACAGCTAACCCTGCGT